>NC_083544.1:3070833-3377916 GCF_018135715.1 Danaus plexippus | reverse complement strand
TGTAAACAAATGTTTTTGAAATTCGCCGGTTCGTTTTTTTTTATAACTTTACTTACGTCAAACCGAATTAATTACGTTGCGTGATCGTATATGAATATTTAAAATACAAAAAAATGTATACGGATGTTGTTTTTTTTTTTTGGGTATTCTACGAATGTAATAAATACGAAAGTGTATGAAGATGTATAAATGTTTGGATGTGTGGATGTTTGTGTCTCTTTCACACAAAAACTACTCATTGGATTTTGAAAAAACTTTACAGTTATGTTAATTAGGTATTAGAACAAAACATAGTCTATAATTTATCACGGCATTTCATGTAATTCTCGCGGGATTCCGATATTATAAAGTTATATTTTGCCTGGATTCACGTGATCGACAATGGATGTCTCTCTGTCTTGATATTAAAACAAAAGACATGATGTCTTTTGTTTAATAGACAATAAATTTCTCTCTAGACTCAAACCTGAAATCTTCGCGGGCGAAGTCCGAGCGATAACCAGATATCAGTACTAGTCTTGTTTGTGACTAAGCTATTATAAAAGGTAATGTATTTTTTCTACTAATAAAATTACTTCCAGTTTCAATTTAAACCTACACGAAAAAAAGTACAAACATTATATCATTGTATAAAATATATCATTCAAATATCTTTTACTTATAAAGAAATATCTATTGATAAAATTTTGAAAACAAATGAATATATTGAAAATCTTAGCTCCGCATACTAATGGCACTTATGTCTATAATGTGATGTAATGGTTTTGATTGTGGTTTTCTTACAATAGAGAAATGAAATTAAAAAAAGATTTAACAAAACAAACTAGATACATACCATAATGAGATCTAAGATTTACGAGAGTTTTATTCATTTAAATGAAACTAATATTTTTCGGATATACTTACTACGCGGGTTTTATTATTTTAAAAAACTACATAATCCCGACGTTTCGGTTACTTTTCAGCAACCGTGATCACGAGGCGAGAGACGAGATCTCACATCTCGTAGTATATCCGCGTAAAATCCGCGTAGTATATCCGAAAAATATTAGTTTCATTTAAATAGATACATACCAGTAAAGATAGTTATATGAATTACACTATTAGTAGTTCATATAACCATTTATGTATCTCGTCTGCCCTTGATCACGGCTTTCGTAAAGTAATCGAAACCTTGCTAATACATATAACAAATCTTGAAGTACACATGTAGGAAAAAATCCTACTATAAATATTTATATTAACATCTATTACTCGACCATAAAGTTTTTTGGTTTAATTAAGTTATGAATTGAAATACAAGTTTTGTTTTTTTTTCTATCTAGTTAGGTATTTTGATAACTGGATAACCTGAAATAACTGAAAGGTCAAAGGTTTAAGTCTCATATCTGAAAATGCCGAGCACAACTGTGTAATAGACTAATAGTCAACTTATAGTCTATATAAAGAAATATAATATTTTGATATGACTATTAGAAAGGAATCTATTAAAACTACAATTTTAATGTTTTTTCCTATAAAAGTAAAGGTACAAACATAATATGTCTACAACATTTAAATTGATTACAAGAATTACAAAGAATTAAAAAATATCTTTTAATATCTACTAAATGATACAAAAAAAAGTTATTCCTTTATTCGTTTATAAGAAAATTGTTAGCTTTTTGTAAGTTTCATCGAACTAATAGTGAAGTCGTTTATAATAGTTGTAATTATAATATTAAGGTAAATTCACCTATTAAAAATTAATTTCTTGATTGTTCCTCTACTTCACGCGGACCTTAAACATGTTGTGACAATTCAATCGGAAGGTTGACGCGATGTTGGCTCCAAAGCAACGTCAAAATATCGTACAATCCTCTCACTTAATACGAATCATTAGAAAAATAGCCGGTGCTTCCGTGATTACTATTAAGAGCACGTCTCAAAATGTTATTCTGTCATCATTCACATACTTCGGTTTTTTTAGTTTCATCACTTGGTATTCCATATATTTTTATTCAGTATATAAAATGTATTCAGAAGACCAGACTGTATTGAGGTCTCTTTATAGCACAAAACTGAAACGTTACGGCGACGAAGTCGAGAGGATTATCGAATTAATATTTTCTTTATACGCTATGTGGAAAGTACCGTTCGATTTGAGCGGCAGTTCCGAAGACATGCAACAGATTGTAGACATCGACAAAGCGATCCGCGACTTATCTGAAAGTGTAGATTATAAAAATAACAATAATTCTGTCATTTTTATATGTATTGTTCAGACATTTATAATTGGCACTAGAGTTTTCAGTATATGGTTTTCTCTTTATAATTTAAATCTAAGACTTCCGAGCCAGAAGGTCTTTGTGATTATTTTCACTGATGCTGTCACTTTTATCATAGTAGCACAGTTTTGTTCATACCTTGTGCTTTTAAGGAAGAGATATAATATACTTAATAGAATTCTCGCTTCGATTAAAGTGAGTGAAGTATTGATATCTCGAGTTAAACTTCCAAGGAGCGTAGATAATGGGTCTAAAATACAAAATAGATTTGTTGCTGATAAAATAAAAGCTTGTAGCAACATTCATAGCATGTTATTCATGGCTGCTCAGACGTGCAATGATAAATTTGGTTTAGTAATACTATTAACAATGTTGAAAAATCTCATATTGATTATATTACATTTCTTCTACTTCATGGAGGCGACGGCTGCGTCTCTGTTTAAAGAACCATTGGTGTACATTGGATTTTTAGTCTATGTGTACTGGCAAATATGTTTTTCTCTTGCCGTTATATATGTATTCATTTATTACAGTGAAAGTGCTGTAACAGAGGTGAGGACTGAAGGGTGTTATAGATAATTTAAAAGGACGATATATCAATACGATAATTTATTTGTTTTAGGCTCTACTCATGGCTGTTATAATACATCAAATTATAAACAGCAATTTGGATTCTTCTATAAGAAGTGAGGTATGTTAATGAAAGCTTAACAATGATGAAGAATATATTATTTTGCTATATTAAATATTAAGAAAACTTTTTAAATCATGTTAAATTTTACAGGCGGTTAATTTATCTTTGCAAATATTACATCAAACGCCTAAGTTTACAGCTCATGGACTGTACAAATTGAATCATGAAGTTTTGCTAGAGGTAAGTATTTGTAGGTAGGTACCTACAAGTCCCTCTTAAAAAAATATTGATAAAATTTTAATTCCCATATCTCATGTCCGTGACCACACCGCAAAACCTAGAGACACCGTAAGCGCATTCTGCCAGTATCCAGAGCGGTACGCCAGAAAATTGAGAAATCAATGGCGGTAGATGATATATAACAGGACCAACTGACAGACATTCACATCTCGTCTACCCGTGATCACGGTTTCTGAAAAGTAACTGAAACGTCGGGAGTATGTAGTTTTTTTTTACAAAAATAAAGCACGCGTAGTATATCCAAAAAAATATTGGTTTCATTTAAATTTAATTATAATTCTTATTCCTCAGGTTAGCTATAGAAATGGTTTTGTAATCCCCCCTATAACACGGTACTCTTATAACGCGTTTTCATATAACGCGATTTCATGTCCCTCGTATAACACGTGTTTTCCCCCATATAACACGGGGATTCCCCACGTGATTTTCCTCATTTAACTCGGGGATTCTGAATTTAAAATAAATCTTCAATACTGTCTTGCACCATATGTAAGAATGCAGAAAAAACATAAAATAGAAAACGAAGAATCATTAGATAGTGAAATTTTAATTAATACAGACGACATAACATAGTTTTTCCTTAATATTCGATTTAAACCCTCTTTAACAAGAAAAGTTAAACGTGAATCATTTGTATATAACGCGTTATACGAGGTCATACGAGCGCGTTTTACGAGAATTTTCGTACAACGCGTTTTCCTATAACGCGGAACAAATATACCGTGTAATAGGGATTATTATATTATATTATAATCATGGATTTTATGACAATTGTTTTTTTTGTAACATATAATAATTCTAAAATCTGTTTGAGTGTTCAATACGTATTTTTTCTTTATAAACGACTTCCTAATAATCATATCAATATTTTCAGGGTGCAAGATCTGTTACAACGTTTCTTGTAATTCTTCTACAATTTGTTACCGATAAACGATCTAATTAGTTTGGTTTGTGAAAGAGTTTGTACAAATGCATTTCATGATTCTTAGTCATAAAAATAAATGATTGATTCCAAATTGAACCTTACCTTTATTTTTAGATTTGAGCCTATAGCCTATTTTTATTTTCTTTACTTCTTGGCCAAATAAAGGTACCTATTGAAAATGATTAGATACTTATGTTTTAAAAGTATTAACAGCCGATTTAAGACGATGTGAATGAATCATTGTTATTTAAAGTAAATTATATTTTTATGTTAAAGAGCTAGGAACTGTTAATAAATTTATCGACTTAATTAGTATTAATTATGTCACACGATTCGTGAAAAGATGAGTGTTTTTCATTTGGCATAAAATTTTTTTTTTTACAAATATCCTAATTGGTAATAATTATATTCTTAATGAAACCGTAACAAAAAACCAATTGCTCATAACAATAGCCATTGTGTAGATATTAAAACAATTGTAGTAGTTGAACAAATTAAAGAAACTCATGTTTGATTCCCATAAAGGTAAGAAAAATAGTTCATTTTTTTATACATTATAACCTGTATATAAATTGCAGCAAATGATTAGGGTAATTTGCATAGTCCTCTTGTATACACAAATGAATGTTTCTTTGTATATAAGTGTCGCTTCTGCCCACAACTTCGATTAAACTGAATAGTTTTAATTAAAGATAAATAAAAAGTGTGGCCAAAATAAATTGAATGCCCATAAGTGTTAATTGATCAGTTATCGACCAGGGTAAAAATAATGTATGGTTTGTTAATGTGGCTTCATTAAATATGCGAATCGAGTTTTAAATATAAATATAAATGTGTTTAGAATTGACTACAATTGGTGTTTATAAGGAATAAATCACCATTAATTCTTAGACCTGTAGAATATACATGTATAACGATTAACACTCTGACAAAAGGATATTTTATTTAAGATTCCTTTGTGTGTTACATAATTTTTCTAGTTTTAAATAAATAAGTATATTTAAGTAGAAAATAAAACGTTAGTCTAATAGCTTTCTTAACGCCGTTTTGATGCTGTAAAGCAATATAAAGGAGACAGCAATCATGTTTTTTTGACAATATACAACATTTGACTTTAGTTACAGCCGTTATATTATAAAATTATTTCCCAAGAACTAAATATAAAAAGGATGAATAATTTCAACAAAAATCGACATCGATCACATATAGAGAAACCCTAAGAGTAGTGTTGCTCAAATTTAAGAACAAGACGAGACTTGGCCAGTCTTGGTCTTGGTCTTGGTATTGCACTTCCAGTCTTGGACCTGGTCTTGTTCTTGCAGCAAGAGTTTTGCAAGTCTTGCAATTACCTATTAGCCTGTCGCTATTTATTAATCGTTATTTTAGATATTAGAACAACGCAACAGAGTAGGTACATTTTGAGCTTGAATTAATATTTTGACAAACCAACTTAATAAATGTCTTAATATTTCATGAGAAATTAAAAGAATTCCAAAAGTCAACGGTGTCTTGCCGGAGGGAGTCTGTTTCTTAATAAACGTTTACATTTAATAATCTTCAATGTACTAAAACATGGTTTAAACATATAGAAAAGACATTAATGACATTATGACTGCATTTTAAAATACTTGACTGTATTTTACATGTAAATGAATATTTGCAAAAATATATTGTGATACAACAGTCAATATATCAATTTATTTATTTAAACCGTTCTCTCATATATTATTATATTCCTGCTCCTAAACAGTACATAAATCTTATTGCACGCTTTTTATATTATTCGATTAAGTACTATTATAGAAAATTTTTACATGTTTGAAGTGTTTTAAAAGCGTCCACAATATTTAAGCACCTTGTGTAATGTATTTTAAAATCACACAGAACCGATCAGCATAATGTACTCGTGTCTATTCTTAGCACCGAAAACTCATTTTATTCTTTGGCACACTTGTACTCTGGGGTGGTAATCGAACAGTGTCAAATATTGTTCGTGCGGCACGGCGGCGACGATTGTTTGTATATGCAATAGAAGCCGCCGCACTTGTATCTTGACCTTGTACTTCCGAATATCTGCAAAATTTCTATGAGAGTTCAGTACCTTTGATATTGCCGACAAGGCACCGCTCAGTAGCCGACCTTTGATGATGCCGACAAGGCACCGCTCACTATCACACACCATGCCGAAGGTCAAAACTAGGAATGCAATCTTTTCTTTAAATGGATATTTCTATTCGTTATGTACGTTTGTTTATGGTACCTTAATTCGCATAAGTCTAATTTTGAAAAAAACAAAATGTTATATATTTTGCGTCACATAGAGTCCCTAAGCGTATCCCCGTATACCCCGAACTCCTATACTTAATCCTTGTAACGACCCTCACTCCTAACTGCAAGACGCAAGAGTGTTGCAGGCTTAGTCTTGTTCTAGCTTAAATCTTGGAGAGTCAGTCTTGGTCTTGGTCTTGCATTAATACACCTGGTCTTGACCAACCAAGACTGCAAGACCAACACCGATTTTGGGCAACACTACCTTAGAGTGGTGGTAAAAATATGTAACTTTGGTAAATTTATTTGTGTTGATAGTTATTTGGAAGACACATTGTTTGATCAGTACTTCCTGATCTACTCTACTATTTCTCTCTCTCTCTCTGTACTCCCACCCTAAGTTACCCTCGTAAAATTATATGCGGAGATTTTCCACGTTTTTATTCATACATCTTTGCATATTTTAACGAAAATATTTGTATTTAGTTTGACTTTGCAAACTTGTGGTAAGGATACAGTTTGTCGTTAAAGTCAGCGTTTAATTGCAGTAATTCTATCTATTATGTAAGAGGGGTAAGTAATGAGTTATTTAGACATATTATTATACGGGGAAAATATAATGTTCATCCGAAAATTGTTTTTTCTATTCATTGACGTATATAAATGACATTTAATCATCCTATACCACAAGCAAGATTTCTATTATAATTTTTCCCATAAATATTTAGCATTAAACAATACATGAAGTAATTATAATTAAGAAAAATGTTAAGTAATTTTTAAAATTTCATAAAGGTAGTTACTCTATTTTGAATGGACAGGTATATCAGCTTTGTTTATTCGGATAAACCTTTGTATCTAACAAAATATACTGTAGTAAATTTAGTGTGTGTTCTGTACAATGCCAGTTTTAGCTAAATTAAGAGCCTCTGGGTCTCATTTAAAGTCATGACCTAAAAGTTTGTTATGTCCATACCGGAGAAAATATCTTTTATTTACGTAATTACTATTTATGGATGGTTAAAATTATCAGATATCATCTGCGTAATAACCTGCGTAGCCACCTATGCAAATTCAATCACAATGACTGTTAGTTAGTACAGATAAAGAACATTCACGCTCGAGCCGTTACAGGGATCGGACCTCTTCGAAACAAGGGATTCATCAAACCGTCTACAAGGTTACCTTCAACATCCTGCAAGCATGACGATAACCAAGAATTAAGGCGTTGGTGACATCAGTTACGCTGACGTCACACTTTTATATTTTTTGTTTAGACTTGACTGTAGCTGTTAATCCCTTAGGCTTTGGATACTATATCAATGTTAATTTCAGAAAGCCTTGTCAGCTTTATTTATTTTTAACCATCTCGTTTTTTCATGGCTAATACTAAGATATAAAAATTCTAATTACACGTTCGGACATTTAATAAGTTATAATAAAGTAATTTTTTTTACTTGATAAAATTTGATGGCTTATCTTTTTTGTCGTAGCTTCCTTCTCCGTGGCATCTTTCCAATTAAAGTTGTCAAGCTGAGAATTGTAGGTTAGTCTATAGACTTAGCTTCAAAATGCATACACAAAATCTAACTGCGTTTTTGAAAATATTTACGTACTCTTTGCATAAGCAATTGCTATACCTTGTTAGCAAAATATGAGTTCATAAGTATATTCCCTTTGAAGTTCATAAAATATTAATTAAAATCGCGTTCTCTGAATGTATGAACCGAAATTTAAAAGGCGTAACATTCCAACCATACGAAAAATTAATTTTCGATTACGATCAATATGCTAATAGCACAATACATACGAAACTTTCCCGTTGGTCATTCCATAACCTACGTTAAGAGAAACGAAACCTCTTAGCATTCTCGTACAACAGATTCACCGTGTATGTGCCGGGTCCATCGCGTTGCAGGGAGAGGAGCGTCAATAGTGCCTGGGACTTAAGATCCAGGTGTAGATTTAAGGAACCCCAATCTAACGCGCGTTAAACGCTCATCTCCACCGTCCAAACTCCTTTCTCTACCTAACCAAATTTGAAAAGAAACTACAAGGGCTGCCTTCGAAGCAAGTTCCAAGAATTAATTAATATAAGTTCTGCACAGGCCCGTCTTTTAGTAGCTTGTAGAGAGATTTACTTCTACACACCTACGACGAACCTATTTCTAGTGAGTTCGTTAGTGAGCTCGTAATATTTATTGACCTTGATGATATGGCTTTTGGGGATGTTGGTTATAAAAGGAGCCGTAAGCTCTATTATCACAACGCGCTTTAAAATTCTGAATACATTATATGTCAGGTCTGGAGGCCGACGCACAAATATCCTCTGGGATTTTGTTTTATTTCTCATACGTATCCATCATTATAGTCCAATCCGAAGGCGTCTTAAGGATAGAGTAAGGCTTGTCGTTTGATTTAATAACCCTAATGACTTCTCTCACAAAACCTACTGATCGCTCGTTTGTGGTTATTTCCCTTGGCGTTCTAGCTACCAAAAGACAAACCGCTTCAAGTATGATTTCCAGAACTCTATCGTGACGACGTGAGTATTGACCGCTATCCAGGAGAACCTTACATCTCACCAGCAAATACTTAGCAGTTTCAACTGCCTTTCCACAAATATAGCAAGTTTTTTCGGTACCTTTATCACATCTTACTAAATTACTCTGATCTGGGAGAGTCATTTGGAACGTATTGAGATAAAAGTTCAGCAATGCTGCGACAAATCATTTGTTGTGGGAAAATATGTGAACTAAAAGTGTTAACCCTGTATGTTTGGCAATGCACACTTCAAGGTCGTATCGTTATACGAAGCGAAGAAAAAGGACCAATAAGATAAAATGTCACTCATAAATCCTCAGTCCCGGGCAGTGTCTTAACGTTCTTTTTTATTAGGTATTTTTTTATTTTTTAAATTCATAAAGGATACTTTTAATCATTCTCTTATTCTACAGTCCACACACTATTAGGAAATATGACTTAATCCATTATGCGTCGTATCAAGATTTATAGCTCTGATTAATTTACGAGTATTTTCTACTTGGTCGCATAGATCGCTATCTCTGTAGAACCGTGAATTGCGGACAAAAGGTCGTTTTTTTCCTCATGTTATAAAAAACAATCCTGCCAACCAGTTATATATTGTATCGTACGGTTCGAACATAGAATAATCGTAATGAGATCTAAGACTTTCGCGAGTATTCATTTAAATGAAACTAATATTTTTCGGATGACTACGCGTATTTTATTTTTTTAAAAACTACATACTCTCGACGTTTTGGTTACTTTGCAGCAACAAAAATCACGGACAGACGAGATGTAATCCGTAAAACACGCGTAGTAATCCAAAAAATATTAGTTTTATTTAAAATCGATTACGTAAAATTTTTAAATAGCTTCATTTTAAGCATCAGAAATTCGTAAAAGGTAGGAAAATACGATCTAATTTTGTATAGTTATTGGCGAAGCAAACATAATATTTTCGAAAAGTGCTTGTGTCTCTTAGATTTGATTATGCACATTTTATGTCCTTATATTGTGTTAAACACATTAAACAAAATTCTTATATGACAAGAATATTTAATTTTTTTTCCCCTGAATTTTTTAAGCCTTCATGGAATTCAAAAATCTCATTAACTAATATAAAAATTAAAAACAATAGGTTGTAAATTCGTATTGAGTATAAAATTGTACATATAATTATTAGCGACACTTTGTAACGTCATGAAATGTTGAAATTCTTTCCAATAAAATAAAATATTTATAGAACCATTTCCATATAAACTATACGAAGAATTCAATAGGATTTACCAATTTCGGTTCACTATTACAGAAGCTGTAAACAGAGACAGATGCTTTAAAACCTTAGTAGTATTATAAAATATAAATACTATAAAAAAGATGTCATAACAGTTTGGCAGGTTATATTAAATTCAACTCATCCTATAAGGCCTTACCCGTAAAGATAGCATTGTGGATGTGGATAATGGCAATGTGATAGCAAGATGGAAAGGCAAATCTTTGAACGTTTCAACAAAAAAATTGTCATTTGAACAAAATGTTATATGGACAATAAATGGCGTCTCATTTACATAAATATATATTAGTACTGCAAAGTAATTACATAACGTCGGGGTAATTATTTAACATCTGTTTCAATTACAGTTGACCTCCGTTGCGGTTTGAACTTAAACCGAGTATTATATTATAAAATAATGATAATGATATCTTCGATATTATATCCAAGAAATAAATACTACAGTGATTGTAGTATTGTTTTAATACATGTTGATACGTTCTGTGCCTACGACTTTAATATTGTAATGCAAGAGTGGTAATAGTCACTAAAAACACTTATATAAATATACATACTAACAAACGCTCAAAATACGGTTTGAAAAAAGTTGACCATTAAATATTTTAGAACAATAATATAAAAATAAATAAATGGAATTGTGTTTAAATAAATTATTTGATAGATACATATCTAAGTACTGACTTTTATAAGGCAAACTGGTATTCATTTAATATTCCAAATATTGGGATTTGCTCATATTATTTTAATTACTACCGAAGGTATGTAAGCCAGGAAATTCTTCTTCGCCGTTAAGTCTTCGTTGAACTTTGATTTTCCTTGAATCATTAATTGGGCCTGGTAGTGTAGCTGGGCTGTAAGTAAACCGGACATTTGATTTCTTGTAAGGTATTAAGAATCTCCAGTGAGTTTTCTATTTCCTGTAAGTCCAGTCTTAATAAGAGCCTATTTGATAATCTTTGAATAATAATCACTATTAACATAGATGTTCCAACAACTTTAGGTACCGTCTTCTATCAAAGAATTGATCTTTAAATTCTTGCAACAAATATTATTAATTCTGTTTAATTATTCAATAACTGTAGAGCTCACATACTTTGAGCTTTTTTTAATTGGAAACTAGATTTTATGTACAAATAATACAAAGGCAGACTAATTTTCTTAATTAATTTTCTTTCACAATATATTTGCATTTCAAGCAATACACAGTCATTAGGGTAAAATATTATATCTTGTGGATTACATACTTTTTGTAAAACAAAATAAAAAAAAGAAATACTCTATTTTTAACTTGGTAATTTTTTTCATGTTTATTTCCCTTTGTGCGCTCTAAGTAAATAAAAATTGAGGCGATATTATTATATAATTAAAGTAAAACCGGTTTCTCTCAAAACAGTTCTTATCCACGTCTATAATAAGATTTTTTTTCATTTGTTATTTTATGTATTTTAAGTTAGTTGTAATAATATATTATAAAACTCTACACCATAATTTACTTTAAAATATTTGGTGCTTCATCAATATCGAAGTACAGCCAGTTTGATATATGTAATGTATCAGTAATTTTCTTGACCTCCGTCCTGCCATCGTATTTATTGTTAGAATATTGAATTTAATTGATGTTATTTTTCATCTACCATAAAAAAAAAATACGGAGGTTACGATGGACATGAATAAAAAAAATACCGTAGCAAATCATACGAAACAGACATGACCTTGTTCTTGAAAATGGTTTTAATCAATCATTATCAACTTATTTGGCTTTAAAATATATTTAAAAAAAGAACGAGATACACTAAGTTATATATTTGAAGAAAGTATAAGTTTATAGATTCATAATTTTCTTCGATAATTATAACCATCAGCAAATAAAGCGGTGTCATTTAGTTTTCCTTAGACTCTTAAATATAAGCTATTGTTTTAGATTTTAGCTACTCTACGATGAAGGTCATTACAACCCATCCTGTCAGAGAACAAATTCTCTTTAGTAAAATTAATTTAAATCTGAGTCCAACCTCTAAACTCATTATTATGTATTAAAATTTACAGCGATATCTACAAGATTATGTAAATAAAATGTAATAAGTATATACTTTTGGGGTGACACAATTATATTTTGCCTTGTGTGACGTGGCTCCACATAACTTATATGCCGCCAAAATACAACGAAGGCATTCAGGCTTCCTACTATAAGCCCCAATAAACTATACATCCATATAAAATATCTTACTATTCTTATGAATAATTAATGTCTACACTATAATTTCACGTATTACATAAGTTTGTTTATTAATGATAAAATAAATCTTATTCGCAAAGGGATAGTATAACAAACAAAATTAATTATATCAAACGACAAGGCTGCTGACTGTGTACCGTGAACTAGACGACCCCAGAGCTATTATCTGAAGAATTTGTGCGCCAACAGTGGCCGTCGACTGCAGGAAAATGGTTTAATAACACCAACCTACGCCTATATAGGAGACATAAAACATGAGTGTCCGTTTAAAAGTGTTCATTCATATGCGGTGAGCAGATAATTCAACATGATTTTGTGGTATTTGTTGTTAGCGCTGGCCTTTTGGACTGTTGCGTTCAAGTATAAGAGACGTAGGATGTACAAGTTAGCGGCACTTGTGCCAGGTCCCAAAAATGAGTATCCGATAATTGGTGTTGCTCATGATTTGGTGGGAACTACTGAGGGTAAGTACGATTATTTTTTTTTACGTTAAGAAATATATTTGATGAATCCTTAATTCTTTATTGAATTTTTTTATTAACATTTTTATAAATTATAATACTAACAAATTGCAGATATTTTGCGTACTTTGCAAAGATATAGTTACGAAGCGATGGAACATAATGGTACGGTTAGGGGTTGGCTGAATCACATTCTTTATTTTTGTAAGTAAATGTTTTAAAACGGTTATTTAATTACAAATTTTGCTTTATTGCTTTATTTAATAGATATACACTGAGTTTGCGATTACTTAGGTCGCGTGTGTTCGGATTCAGACAATACTAAATATGGTAGACAATAACATTTACCTGGTCTCATAGAAATGTCCAGAACTTTCAAGGTTTCAATTTACTATTTCAAAACATTTTTGATAATTTGGAGATGATATAATTTAATGTATCTTCTACGAACTTTTTGTGAGTTTTAATATTTTCTTTAAAATTATATTAAAGCGCTAAGATCTGAAGATATTTAAACTAGTATTGTTATTTGTATGATACAAAAATATCAAATGACAATATTTTATTCCACCAACAGTGTAATATAACATGTGTAAAGTATATCGCGAAATGTATTTCTGAAGTCGGTAATATATTATTTCTGTAGTTAGATTACTTTATAATATATTGTGTGCTTCCTTAAATCTATTTTAGACATGGGATAGCTGTATTACAACTTCAAAGAATTAATATTCGATAAAAAAACTCGTATGGAAGGAGTTTTTAATAATTTTATCTTTTTCTCGAGTGTTGTTTTAATCATTCTAATAATATCTAATAATTTCCTATATTTTATAAGGGTTACGTTGAAGAGTAGTTAGAGGAATAATAAAAATTATTCCATTATAAAAGAAAATTATTATCTGTAGGTATTGACAATTTAATGCTTAAACCATTTATTTGGTTATAATTATAAATTGAGATGAAACTTCTCAGCATTCCATGAATTCATAGTGCGCGTGTCGGATCTGTTGGGTTTCAGGGAGAGGAGCTTTAACAGTGCCTGGGATTTGCAGCTCAATTGTAGGTTTAAGGGTCTATAATTCCTATTTAAAGCGTGTTAAAGGCTCACCTCCACCGTCCAAGCCCCTTTCTATACATAACCAAATTTGAAACCAACCTACTACGGCTGAATTCGAAGTACGTTCCAAGAATGAATTGATATTAGTTCTGGACAGACCCAAGTCTTTTAGTATATTGTAGAGAGATTAAGCTATTTTTCTCGCTACCACTTATACCGCCTACAAATCTACGACGAACTTATTCCGAGTTAGTTCGTTAGTGACCTCGTAATAGTTATTGACCTTGATGGGATGGTCTTTGGGGATGTTGGTTTCCCAAGAAACCCTAAGCTTTATTACCACAACGTACTTTAAAATTCGCGAATACAGCAATATGTCTTGTCTGAACGCCGACGCACAAATATCCTCTAGGCTTTTATATTGTTTCTCATCCGGATCCATCGGAGCCACTTTAAGAATAGAGTAACGCTTGTCGTTTGATTTTATAGCCCTAGTACCTTCTCTCACAAAACCTATTCCTTGCTCGTTTGTGATTATATCTTTTTGAAATAATCACAAACGAGCTTCTGTAAGTTAAAAATGTTCGTATCTTTGTAGTGGTAGTACATCCTACTGACTTGGAAATGATATTGAAAACATGCTTAGAAAAAGATGATCTTCATAGGTTTATACAAAAAGTCATCGGATATGGAGGAATATTTGCACCAGGTGAGCACGCAACAATTTATAAGCATATTTATAACCATTGAACTGCAATATATTTCCTTCTAGAATTATAATTATAATTATATAATAAAATATATACAAGTTAAAGGTGAATAAAATAATTTTGTTCGATTGCAATTTGAATTTAGCAATAAAAGTTATTACATATTGAAAATTTTGAATTAAATTTGATTTCAGTTTCAATCTGGAGACGACGACGAAAAATATTACTTCCTACGTTTAGTCCAAAAATACTCGAAACTTTCGTTGAAGTTTTCTCCGAACAAAGTGAGAAACTTGTAAGTAGATTAGGAGAACGAGCCCCACAGAGCTCTTTCAGTATCTGGCCTTTTGTATCATCATACACATTAGATTCCGTGTGCGGTGAGTTAATACTTAAAAACAATTGTGACTTAAGCGATTTTCAATTTTATTTAAATATTTAATTGTTGTTACTTTTAGCAATTTTTTAAAATATACCCAATGCCTTAATATTGAATAAAAAAAAAAGAGGTAACGATTAATTTTAATTTTGTTTTTTTTTTTTTTTTTTAAGAAACTGCTATGGGAGTGAAAATAAATGCTCAAAGCGATCCCACTTCCTCACCCTTTCTGGCTTCATTGACAAGTCTCCTTAATATTGTATGTGCGAGGATTTTCCACCTGTGGCTGCAGCCAGATTGGCTGTTTAAACTTTTCCCACAATTCAATGAACATGAGAAATGTATAAAAACATTACATGACTTTACGGACGAGGTATGTTTGTTTAATGTTTCAAATGGTTTCCAGTTAAATTGTTTTCCTTATAAAACTAGCCTTGACCTACAAAGACAACGTTTACAATCATTTAAATATACATACATATGCGACAACATATTTTTTTCTACGAAAAGATATGAATGCATTTCTTATTATAGGTTATTGAAAAGAAAAGAATGGAACTCCAGGAGGATAAAACAAGTCAAACGGAAGTGGACCACCATTTAGGTGAAAATTTGTTTTCAGTGTTAAAAATATGAATTTTTGAATTATTTTAAAATTAATAAAAAAAATATATTTGTTTTAAACAGATTTACAAGATTATCAAAGAAAAAGTTTTCTGGATCTATTAATTAAGTTGTCTGGTGGAGAGAAGGGTTATACAAATGTGGAGTTGAGAGAAGAAGTTATGACTCTGACAATCGCTGGAACAGATACATCTGCTGTTGCGATCGGATTTACTCTCATATTGTTAGGAAAATATCCAAAGATACAGGATAAAGTTTATGAAGAGTAAGTTATTAATGTCTTTTACCTATTAATTAGTTGGAAGCCTATGAAATTTGTAAAAGTTTTTTATTCATACCTAAATTTTCAAGGTTGTATGGAGTGTTTGGAGATTCCAAACGTCCTTTAGTAAAAGAAGATTTACTGAAGTTAAAATATTTAGAGCGAGTGGTAAAGGAGTCATTAAGGCTATTCCCGCCTGTGCCTTTTATAATAAGAAAAATTGATAAAGAAATAGAATTGCGTAAGTCTCCTTATAGTATATTATTTATTGTATATCATTCATGCCTATTAAATTTAATATTCCATAATTTATAGCGACAGGTAAGCGTCTTCCAGCTGGAGCTGGGGCAGTTATATCAATTTGGGGTTGTCACAGAAACCCTGAATTCTGGGGTCCGGATGCTGAGTGCTTTGACCCAGACAGGTTCCTACCGGAGCGTTTCGACTTAGTAAAACCTGGTAGTTACTTACCTTTTAGTAACGGACCCAGAAATTGTCTTGGTAGGTTTCGTCGTCGTTTCCTGTTTACTTAATAATTTTTGAGATTCTTTGTGGTCAGCATGACTTAAATTACATGAATTTTTAGGATACCAGTACGCATTGATGTCAATCAAGACAGCTTTATGTGCAATATTAAGAAATTACAAAATACTTGGAGAACCCGAAGCCACTCCTATACCTCATATAAGAGTAAAATTAGACGTCATGATGAAGGCCGTGGATGGGTATCAAGTTTGTTTAGAAAAAAGAAAATCAGCTGCTTAGTGAAAGCCCAAGGTTTTTTTTTTTATTGAAAAAACAAACTCGTTTGTATTTTTTAGTATTTTCTACTCAAATATTTATTTAAAAAAATGCTTTAATTTTCGCCTTTCGTTTGTTAAAAGGTATAAGTTTTCACAATTCAATATCTTGTCATAAAAAGACATATACTTGAAGTTGAATGGGAGACACAGAAATAAATTCTGTTATTAAAGAATAGTGAGAAGATTTTGTTATTATTTCTTATAAGTCTTTAGAGGAAATATAAAAAAGCAAACATGTTTATTCATTTTACATTTAGGTTTTGGTTAGTCGCGTCCTCTAAAAGAAGTTCCCATTTAAATGAACGAATTTCATAATATTACATTCTAATATATAGAAATCGTAGACTTTGTCAATGTTTATATAGCATATGACGTTTTTAGAAAAAAAACGACTTTGGATAATTGCTCGTAGGACAATTACTAAACAAGTTTTAAGGTCACGTTAAGTACTCCTGGTTATAATCTAACGTTGTAATAAATACATTTTATAAGGAAATATGAGAAAACATAAATTATAATATATATGTAATAAATGTTTATTAAATAATGATATTTAACGAGTGATACCAGGAATATAATCTAATATATATGTTTCAATTTAATATAAGCTTGGCTCATAAAAAATTGTCCTTATAATTCTGATTTAATATTGCAACATTGTATTTATTCTTTATTAAAAACCTAAATAATTTTGGGTATATTATAAACACGAAAGCTAGATAGGTTAACTTTTTGAAAGTTATTGTATACAATGGTTCATAGAAATATAAAACATTGGCATATCGATCTATTCTCGAGAGAAATAATAAATGTATTTCAATGTTGATATAATTCTAAACCATACTAACAAAAAACTTAGATAAATCCCCAATATAATATAGTATTGAAATATAAATGTAGTTTTTTTTTTGTTTATAAAAGCATAACTTAACATTTAAATTTCGTATATTTTATGAAACTTCCTTTTGCAAATTTATATTCATAGGTCATTGCAAACGAAAAACCCGTCGCCTAAAACGATGCCAACAGCTAGTCAATGTCAAAGACAACGACAAAACTGGTTGTGATTCACACTGCATGCTTTCGTTAATCTGATGTTGCTATTAGAAACAACTTTTGAAAGTAAAATCTTAGTTTTGCCTAATCTTGTGTTAGACAACTCTGGACTTATAAAATTTTTGAAATAATTATAAAACTATATCCATATTTTATCTAAAAGTATTTGAGTTAACGTTTTTCGTTTAGACTTTTTTGATTTATGTTTGTCTCTATATCATTATTCACACACGCGATGTGTAACTTTGATACATTATATGCTTCATAATTAATTTTCAAACAACTATGTTATTAAATTTGTTTTCCGATTTTTAACTTTATATAACTACAATTTAAAAAGAGAATAATATATACAAATTGAAATGTCATACGAATATATTAATTTCTCTACTTAAACTTGTTCCTTGAATTATGTTATAAACTTTGAAACGTAAAAAAATACTATTTCAATATTAAATATTATACGATTGTACATTGTAATGTGTCTTATTATGGAAATGTTTTTTGTTTACTAAAATATAAATTTTATTACTCGTTGATGGATTGTTACCTTGCTATTTTTAAATTGTAACAGAAAATCATTTATTTAGTTGGCACTTAAGCTTGTAAGAAGTGAAAGTACGGATAATTGAAGAGATTTTATCACTCCGGTTATAATTGCTCAATCGTTACTAAATACATACAAATCAAATTGTTAAACTTTAATTAAATATTTTTTATACTAAGTAACATTTGTTTGAACAAGTATTTTTTAAGAATTATGAAAGAAACAATAATATGACAATAAAAGTAAATTAATATTTTTTGAGTTAAAAAATCAGTAAAAGTTTTTCAGTAATATTTAATTTGAATACTGAAGTTGTTTTAATATTGATTAATTAGTAAATTTTGCTTCTGTGACAATATACACTTTTATAATATGGAATATTAGCAATGGAATTGTTGGGCATATATTGCGACTGTTCCTACGTATATAAGTTCAAGTTAACACCCGTGGATTACAGGAGAGCGTAATTTGTATTCAAAAAGCTCTAAAAGTTATTCTATGACAAATAATAAATATTTTATTTACAATATTTTTACTTTTTTAAGATCTTTATAATACAATTTTTTTTTTAATTGTCTTGTAAAAACTGATTGATAACCGTTTCTACGCCGATACTAAAATAGAAGGATGTCAGTCATGTCTATGATACCCTTTTATACGCAGGAAGCAAAAAATGTGTGTCGTATATAGAATTTAAATAAAATTGGTTTATGAAAATGTACGACTATATTACTTTTACAAGCTGTTGCCCGCGGCTCCGCCCGCGTGTTTGTCGCTTTTTGCATAACCATATATATATCAAACTTAAAATATTAACAGACAGAAAAGAGAAGGTAATAAATAATAGGCAACCCTAACCAACTAACATAAGAAAACCAAATAATAGACAACCACAACCAACAAACAATATTGAATTTTCGAACCGTATGACATTCATTACACAACGGACAATCTTAACACCGCTATCTAGGTTGATGGCGTATTTTATCAACGCCATCTATCGAGAACAGTGTTTGTTACCTCTTATAAGTTTTAATTTTAAGATTAATATATATCGGCGCAAGCAGCTTCAACGACGGATGCAACATGAAAATAACTGGCACCAATTATTATAACACCTTATTGGTCGTCGTTACTATTGTTAAAAGTAAAACGAAATCAAAGAGAATAGAACTATGTTTGAATTCTGGTTTAAATATGACGTCTGGACGCACGACAAGGGACTGTAGAGTTCAGCGAGTGCGGAGCATAAAGAACCTTCGAGAAATACAAGAACATTTAGAAGAATTGAAGTTTCATTCTAAAATATCTGGAACTTTCTGAAACAAGTGACATTAGAGACGTCAGCGAGGCTGGCGTCCTGTCTTTAAAATAATGAATTTATAATAAAATCCGATATCAGAAGTGGGATCGCTCCTGTGATCAGTTACTGCCGGTCTTAGTGTATTTGTAAATCCTGATCCAGCTCAAGAAAATAATCATCCGGAGAACTTGCGTAATGAAGAACGCTCCTCAGTCTTTCATGCAAATGATGTCAACAATGCAGAGCGTGACCGAACGTTTGCTACTAAAAAAACAAGGGATACGATTAAAATTACTAACAAGATCATATTAATTTTATCATCTTTTGATCCCGGTGATAGTGTGTGTGTTCGGGATTGATTCAAACGCATCTTTACGGCTGTAAATACGTACCAAATCAGTAACTACGACATTAGAATTAAAGTCTTTTAAAGGAGCGAGCTAGAAAGTGTGCAGACGATTGGTTAGTTGCAACATCTACACAAGAGGCATTACGTGAGACCATAGCTAACATTTGTTATTATCCTTTGAGCTAACCTCGTGTCCATGATGTATTCTGAAGAGAACCATGAGATTCTGTAGGGAAGGCTTGTGGTACCGTGACAAGACAATTACAGATATAATATAAATATAAATACAAAGATATAATATAAATACACCACAGATCTGGAGAGCGTGACCTCTGAGCTAATCGCGTGTTACCCTTGAGCTAACCACGGGTCCTTGATGTATCCATAAGAGAACCATGAGATTCCGTAGGGATGCCTTGTGGAGCCGTGAGAAGACAAATCTACACCACAGATGTGGAGAGCGTACCTCTGAACTAATCGCGTGTTACTCTTGAGCCAACCACAGGTCCTTGCTGTATCCTTAAGAATACCATGAGATGACGTAGGGAGGCCTTGGGAAGACTTGAGTAGAAAGGTTTTGAAACGACTACTGATATATTAACCGGAGCAGATTTATTACGTGATAAGAATACATGTGGAAAATTTAGTATCCTTGCCGATGTTTTGCACATACGAACAAATCAATTATGCTTTGACAGTTTAGATTACAATTCAACAATCAGTCCGTTTAAATCGAAGTAATGCACCAACACATTCAAAACAGGATGGTCGATGGCGGAGAGAAGATACAAAGCTAGGTTTTTGAGAGGTCGAGCTACGATTAAAAGATTCCAGAAGGGACATATTATAACCCCAGAAATCGGATATCCCTATATTTAAAATTTTGTGAACTATACAAAATCCAGAAAATAATTGAGAATGATTAATATCTTGTAAAGTGATTTTAGACAATGGATGACTTCGAAATGTGGCACATGACCAGCTACGATGAGACTTCACAGCATCTGAGGGACGACACAGAATTACTAAGCAAGCAGTTAGGTGGACGGTTCGCCTACCTAATAGTTATCCGGTGAGCGTATTTCATTTTGTTCAAATTGCTTCATTCAAACGCATTACCATTAATCATTGCTAGTAATGTGATTGTCTACCACTTAGTTTGAGATATATTACTATAAAAGATGCATTTGGCGTGCGGATCCGAACCATAACAAAAAAAAAAAAAAAAATTAATTAATAAAAAATTATATTGTAGACGGGTGGAGACGTCTTACGACAAACAAATAAAGAAAAAGAAAATGTAGACAGGTGGAGACGTCTTACGAAAAAAAAAAAATAAAAATTAAAAAAAAATATTGTACACGGGTGGAGACGTCTTACGCCAAACAAATAAAGAAAGAAAAAAAAAATCAAAAAAAATCAAAAAAAAATAAAAAAATCAAAAAAAAAAATATTGTACACGGGTGGAGACGTCTTACGCCAAATAATAATAAAAAAAAAAACAAAAAAAAAATTAAAAAAAAATGTTGTAGGCGGATGGAGACGTCCTATGACATATGTTATGAATGTTCGTGTGACGCCCCAAAGCCATAAGTAGATTAAATAATTGGACCTGATATTATGATTTCGTCTCACGATGAGTCGTAATAAACAACGTAACCCATACGACAACAACAAATTTGTTAACCATAACTATAACATTATAAAGTTATCTAGGTTTACTGTGGAAGTACCTAGACTACATAAGTATCTCTCTGTTATCACAGAAAACAATGCAGAGCACGCATCAGTATAACCGTATCGGCATGACTTCGGATGATGAAGCATCAATTCTTGAACCTGGCCCATCTACTCTACGAGACCTGCAACGGGTACGAGAACATAACGAAAGCTAAGCAAGAGAGAACACATCACCAGGCAGGTGCAGAGCACGCACCGCCTGCCAGAATGGCCGTATCGGCGCAAGCAGCTTCAACGACGGATGCAACATGAAAATAACTGGCACCAATTATTATAACACCTTATTGGTCGTCGTTACTATTGTTAAAAGTAAAACGAAATCAAAGAGAATAGAACTATGTTTGAATTCTGGTTTAAATATGACGTCTGGACGCACGACAAGGGACTGTAGAGTTCAGCGAGTGCGGAGCATAAAGAACCTTCGAGAAATACAAGAACATTTAGAAGAATTGAAGTTTCATTCTAAAATATCTGGAACTTTCTGAAACAAGTGACATTAGAGACGTCAGCGAGGCTGGCGTCCTGTCTTTAAAATAATGAATTTATAATAAAATCCGATATATATATTAGAACATGTTTTTTAGTAACTAATATAACTAATTAACTATTAACTAATATATGATATATAAGTAATCAATATTAAGTTGTAGTGTTTAAGAGTTTTGAAGCAGTGCTTGATGTAAATTTTCAATTGACCATAACTTCTTTTCCCTTAACCGATTTTGACGAAACAAAGTTATGACAATGCTCCTAATTATATGTAATCTAACTGTGAAAACCGCGTTCAAATCCGTTGAGTAGTTTTGAAGTTATAACATACCAGACAGACAGACAGACAAAGATTCCAAAAATAGTTTTTTTTTGGTTTCTATGACTCTTCTTTAATGGCCTCCTATCAGTTTTTTGGAAAAATATTTAATGTACAGACATTAAATTTTTACTATCTTATTATATGTATAGATTAGGTCAATACGTTTAACATCCTGAAATCTTCAACCATGGACCAACCATGGAGTATAAACATACTTCAACGAAGACATATCACTATATACGTGGTTTTAGTCTTTTGGAGTACGACTTTTGTTCTTGTAATGTAAACAAAGTCATGTCTTTCACCAAAAGGATCAGGATTGTGTTTATTAATTAATCAAGCTTCATAAATGCAACATTTTTTTATTAAAAAAGAATTGTGTCTTAGCAACTAATTAATGCATCTATATTCTATCTATATTGTCTCACTAAAGTCGGAACTAAACATATACAATCTCTGTTGTGCTAGATTAGTAATTAACCATTTTTATTTTAAGCATGTGCTTCAGTTAATGATCTGTCTAACAATGAAATCGTTACTTAGTATTTAACAATCATCACAGTTTGATGAAGAAGGTTATTCAGCCTAATAAAATACGTACATAAGTATTTTAATAGGCTGAATAACATTCTTAATGAGTAAAATTGTATAATCATTACAACATCGTTTCAGTATATGGCTCATCTTCAACACCTAATTTATTCCAAGACTAAGTCTTGGTCTACTTCTACTGCTGTGTATGGAGGACAATTCTGTTTAGCGCAATCAAACAATGTATACCATTCCCTCCCCGTGTAAATAAGTTTGTTTTTTGATCTTCGCTTTATTAATGCGTGAACGGTATATACCTCATGTTTGATTCTAGGAAGCAATGGGAAACAATTTACCAGAAATCTATTGCTCGCATACAATTATATAAAAAGGACTATGCGATTGCGGTTCTGACCAGCACAGTTGTCTGACCAGAATCTAAAATCTTTAACTCCATGCAATATTTTTAAAAGAAGAATGCAATTTCTATTTTTGTTTGTAAAAATTATCGATTTACGAAGCCATAGTATAAGCGGGAATGTGTGATATGACCGCTTCTACGCTTATTATCAACGATTCTAGGTTATAAAACAACATAGATTTATTATAATGATTTTAGGTATTATCGAGCATTTAATGTATCGATACTAGGATTACTCATTGGCTTTATCGATGTAAGTAATTAAATATTGTGTTTCAGAAAAGCATAAAACATTATTTTCAGCATTGGCAATATCCACTTATAACTTTCATGTGCTGTTATTTATGTTTTATACTATTGTTGGAGGTAATATCAGTACTTATAACTAAATAACAGATCACTTAATCTAAACAGTACCAACATATACATATTGTTTCATCAGAAAAACAAGCGTCGGCCTGTCTCGTTCGGGGAACTCCCGTAAATGGCGCTAAGTCTGACAAGTTCGCGTTTGCAGAAAATGGCGCGCGTTTTAAAACACCGTACAAAAATGTATGTATAGATGTCCGCAAATACGACACTTATTGGTTGTATTGATAGACTATATATAATAGACGTAGTATGTACATCATATAATTTTATACATGTGGGAGTTTGTGACTATGTTTGTATCAATTTCAAACAAAAACTACAAAATATTTATAATGAATCTTTATATAATATAGCTCAGATAACTGGAAAACGTACAGGCTATAATTTATTCCTTCATTTCGTGTTCTTGTATGTTTGTAAGAAGTGCCGTCACGTAGACCAAAATATTAAAAAAAACTGAAAATGTATGGACGTTCGGTGCTTTTTCATCTATAATATCAAAGCGAACTAGTTTTGAATTAAAAATATATATATTGCAAGGATTTTTAGGCATATTTAGGCGTAGTTTGCTGGTGAAGACAAAATAACATGAATGTATAAAGTCACGTGGCACAGACGATAGATGTCACTGCTGTTTATTTAACATACCTATAATTAATATTGGAGTGTCTGTGTGTAATAACCGTTATTTTCTACATGCATATGAATAAAAATAACATGTTTTACAGCTTTTGTCTCTGTCTCTGTTTGTTTGTTAGTTTCGGTTAATCTTTGAATTGGCTGGACCAATTTTGACGGGACTTTTATTGGCAGGTAGTTGATATAGGGAGTAACTTAGGCTACTTTTACTTTTAAAAAACATCTTCTATTTTAGTAAAATAAAAAAGAATGCAATGTTCAAGTATGAGAAATAAGGCGTTAAAACACCCGAATGGGAGACGGGCCGCATGCGATGCTACTGGCGCCCGGTGAGCGGGTCACGGGCACCAGGAAATGGGAGATACCAACTGTGTTTACGAGAACGAGCAGACGCGTGAAGGCAAAGGATGTCGTCTCACGTATGCGATCTTTAAGTTAATTTAATGCAACGGATTTGCTCTGTTGTTTTGATTACTTAAACATTAACATTTTTTTTTTAGTACTTCAATGTTCACGTATAAATAGGTTTACTTACAGTTTTATTTTAATCTAGAATAAGTACAAATCAGTAGAAACATTGTATTAGTAGCAGTATTTATGTACTATTAAACACCTGAGTAGTTTTTTGTCAGTTTTGTTTATTTCAGTTATATAACGAGGTAATAATGAAGTAATTAGGTTATATTATTTTATGTATTATCATTATTTTTGCGTTTTGAGAAATTAATTCTTTTTTTTGTTAGTGTCCGTATGTATAGTATGTACTTATAAGGGTTTTCATTTTTTTTTTTTTACACTGACGGTGTCGCTGGTCTAATATATTAAGTACACATTATGCATTTCTCTCTAAACACAATACCGGACACAACGCGGATTGAGTCGCCTACGAAATCGAGTTAAATATATTTTTTTGTGAACAAAGGGTATATGGTGCATTATTTTAAGCTTGATCTAAAGCTGTCGTGTTATTTTTCAGACACCATTAAAATAGAAGTTTTGACCACAATCTCTTTCAAAGTATACCTAAGTCATACTTCGTTGATAATATTATATATTTTTTTATTTTATTGTTAAACAACATAAAGTTAGCCATTATTTTGTGTTACTACCTCAAAAACAAATTGTCAATGTATTAAATGTCATGTCGTTTCAAATTTTCATCTAAAAGATCTTTCGGTGCCCACGGTATGTTTGGAGAAGCTCAGAGATTTTACATTGCATTTAAGTATACCATTATAAATAAAAAGATGTTAAGACATGTTTAGTGTATTCAGAACACAAACTTTCAATTTAGTCATGCAGATGCCTGCTTATTTTCATATCTTTTTCATTACCAATTAGTTTTATCCTTTCTGAACACTTTTTAAGCACTAAAATAACAATATATTTCTATTTTTACATCGTTCGTAAGCAAAAAGAAATTAAAACGCAAACAATACTTTTCTTTTCAATTTGAACGTAAATTCATAGATTAAATATAACTCCTTTTTTAAAAAATATCTGTGATAACACTATTTATAAAGCTAATGATAATTTATTTGCAAAATTCAATCCTCGATAAACCGAAAAATTTTCAAACAATATATTTTTTAATATAAATATAAATAGTGATTTCATTTGGAACATTTCAACGTTCTCACTTAATTGTTGACTTTGTTTCAGTAATAGAGGTATGATCATAATTCAATTTAGTAATTTAATTCATTAAGTGATATACCGTGGTACGACCTTCAAACTTATAAATTTCAGTAATGATAAACGACCTTTTTTAAACGTTATATCAAATGCAAATATCATCGTTTCTGGCCATTAGAACAATTTGCAAAACAAATCTGTCTGGTTTATGACAATTGATTCAAACATGTCAGCGATTAACGAACGATAATATAGGCGGAATGGTATTGTTAATTCGATAAAAACGACGAATTTAATTTTTAAATTTAAGTATAACCTTTTTAAACTATTACCATTAAACTTAAGTATTTTACAAAAAGGAACATACTTTGTAATCTTTCTAAATAAAAAATTTGTAAAAAGGATTCATATATTCTTGTATTCAGGTAAGAGATTGTATCATTTGTATTTTTTGTACAATAATATGTATTTTTAACTGCTGATTACCTCAAGAATATAAATAGAATTGTCACATTGTTTATTTATTATTCAGCTACCTATTTAAAAGCCGTGTGTCACGAAAGTTTGGTTGTAAATCACTTGGTTACGTTTACGTAGTGGGACCAGTGCCGAGAAGGCTTGCGTCCGGACCGGTAGGGCCTTATGTCACGTAGATAACGTAAACGTTACGGGTTAACGTGTCGCCAACCACATGTATGTATGTAATCGAATATCAGCATGGCAAGATAACATGCGATTCCGGTATTCGCATACTTTGGCGACACATCCTTTAACCGCAATGGCTTAAACTTTGAGTAAGTAACTTTAACTTTAATACTACGAGTATACTGTAGATTGTTTTGGTCATATGACATTTGAACCTAAATTTTCAGATGTTAGAGATGGCTCAAGTATTTGATAGTGATGGTCCATTTATTTATCGCTTAAATGATAACGGTTCCGGACCCAGTCTTCTAGTTAAGGTATTGAAGGCACTTGATCACGCTGTTTAATTAAATAAATATATGTAACATACTTTTTAAAACCTTCGCTTTATCAATTTTTTTTCAATAGATATTTACTGAACGTGGTTGGCGAATATATCAGGGCTACAATGGTGCAGAGGAGAGATGGAATCTTTGGTGGAGGACAAGCGCTTTTCCAGCTACTTCCTACAAAGCCTTGGGAGACTGGCAGGTATTCTTATTATTTCAATAACTTGCATAAAGGAAAATTATATAATTGACGCTTCTGAATTATGTAATTTTTTGAATGAGATAAGGAAAAGAAACCAGAAATTGTATGATGTTGATAAAATGTATATAAATATTTTATTGCATCGCATATTTTATAGGTGACTGATAAATGCGAGAGGGAGGTGGAATTGGCTATAAAGTGGTTGTCGTGCATTGTAGGCTGGGTTCTGGGTATTCATTCATATTTTCTATTGAGTTTTGTCGTGTCCCCGACTAATCAAAAATTATGACGCTGTGATAAACATTGCTAGTTTTATGATTTTAGGTCGTGTCTGACGATATTTATTCGTGTATTCATGAAAGAGGCTTGAAACAAATTTCAGGGATATATAAAACAATTGTCTCGTTTGAAAATAATTCGTTAAAAAATATTATGAATTTTCTTATTCTCGGAGATGTTATTTACTAATTTTTCGTTGTATAACATAATTTCCTTGTCTAGTTTAAGTCAGTTTGAATTCTATTATTAGAATTAATTTTGTTGTTATTATAGATTACAAGTTTTGTATTTTATATATATATCATCGAAATTTAATATTTATTGAAAATTGTTTACTATTAAAGCCGTTTAGAAGATTGATCCGATGATACTTTATTGTTAAATTATCACACAAAATTATTAAGGTTAAATTTGTAAAAAAAAATTTAGGTATTAGAACTTTTTAATTGCTTTTTTACTGTAAAAAGTAAAAAGCTGTAGACAACCTAGTTTGTTACGTATAATGTATAAAATTTCTGTTGCGTTGTTAGTTTAAGATAAAGAGATATCGAAAAAATTGTTCATCCGTTTTAGAAGATGGCAGCTCGGGGGGGGGGGGGGAGAGTGAGAAAAGTGACGACCCCACGATTTTAACTTAAGCTTATAGTAACCCCCTCCACATAAAAAAAAAATTGGCCCTCCTGAAAAACGCAACTCTAAATGGAACTTTGCAACGGATGAGGTGTATACAAGTCATAACCGCCATAATGTATATGGTAACATGTAGGATCATCAATTTCTCTGAAGTGTTTGAATGTGACGTTGATTAAAAATTCTTTAGTTCACCTACATCGTTTTCATTTCTTACGATTGACATACATCGGCAGATAATCGATTTCATTTATAGATTAGGTGCTATTTTTACAACGAAGGTAAATACTACTTAATATGCTTATATAGGGGACTATAATGTTATCACTATGAACTTCCTATGAAAAAAAATAAAATATGCGAGGAACTTTTATAGTTACAAACTTTTAAATTTGTTTTTTAGAGACTTACATAAAGATTGCAAGCAAATAGAAAATAAAATATATGATTAAATATGTACATATATTTTTTATGAAGGTAGCATATGTAATTACGAATATATCCTCCTATTGGACGTTTCTGCTATTTAGCCAATAATCCGAGTTAAGATCATAACAATTGATATGTGGGGTACAAACTGTGTTGATTCAAATATAAAAATATTTTTTTCTATATTTGTTGATTGAATTAAATTGTATTTTTATTCTACTAAATCTATATTCATTTATTCCCAAAATATTAAGCATTATGGCAAAAATTTTCAGATTTTGTTGGTATTACATTTGATAGATTGGACATAGATATATCATCGCCATATTTTTTTTTTCAGTTTATGAACCACATACCGAAAGGCGGTTCAATTTGTCGGAAGGACAGCTTGTCGAGATTGCTCCGATGTATGAGAAGAATATACGGATCTATTTATGACTTCAGGTATATAAACAACTGACGATATGAGGGAAATTTAACTAGACGGGTTATTGTAAGTGATAGAGATGAAAATATATATTTTTCGCACGTTTTAAAATTTGCATCTAGGTTATGGCTTAGGACAATATAAAAATCGTATCAATGCATATGTGATAGTGTGATAAGTTTTTTTCAATAGAGCTGTAGCAGTTTATGGTCTCAGATTCTTTGAAGATATAATCATGTTAATATAATAATTATCACAATGAAAATAGTCGGAATTATAAACTTATGATATAAATTTAAAGCAAAAGACTTTATTTGAGTAACAAAAATAAGTAAATAATTTGATTGAGGAAATTATTTAAATTGTATTTGAATATTCAAAGATAAAATAAAAAAGACGATAATATTATGAGTTATGTATATTCATAATAGTCTATTCATTAATATTTGTCTCTCTATGAGACCAAACCTCTTAGCACTGAATGGGTTCACCGTGCGAGTGCCAAGTCCATCGCGTTGCAGAGAGAGGAGCTTCAACAGTGTCTGGGAGTTGCGATCCAAGTCCAAGTTTAAGGGGCTCCAATCAAACGAGTGTTAAACGCTCACGTCCATCGTCCAAGCTTCTCTCTCTACCTAACCGAATTTTAAAGGAACCTACTAGGGCTGCCTTCGAAGTACGTTCCCAGAATGAATTGATATTAGTTCTGGACAGACCCAAGTCTGTTAGTAGGTTGTAGAGAGATTTTGCCGTTATACCTCTCGCTCCCTCGCTTCTACCGTGTACAAATCCACGACGAACCTATTTCGAGTGAATTCGTTTGTGAGCTCGTAATATTTATTGACCTCGATGGCATAGTCTTTGGGGAAGTTGGTTTCCCAAGGAACCGTAAGCGCTATAATCACAACGCGCTTTAAAATTCGGGAATACATATATATATTGCGATCCGGGAATAAAGTTGATGAATCAGCCGATAGCCCGAGCCCGAGCCACAACTTCAACATCTTTATGACGCCTGCATGTAATTTTGACAAATGGGTCTTATTAAAATCATAGACGAAAATTGTCGTTAATCCACGCTTTTTTGACGTTACTAATGTGTTGGCTATCTACCTTGTTAAGATCGTTTATAAAGCTATCTATTATTCCTTCTAAAGATGGAGTATGACCTATATTATCAATCTAACGACCGAGAAATGTAAATGGTGCATTTTCAGTAATCCTCTAAGACCTCCTAACGATAATCCCGGATCATATTAGGTATATCTTCCGCCTATCGATACACAGGCAGTGACATTAATTCGTGAACATTTACAAAATCCCAGGATATGTTCGAGTGTAGAGAGAAATATAAGGATATACACCAAGACCGGAAGTCATCATTGTCATTTTCCCCAAAAGTGGTTTAGACAATTAAAAGTAATGAGATGCAAATATTAAAGCAAAGCCTTTATGGCCAATTATAGCCAATGATAACTGCATTCTAATTTAACCTATAAAAAATATAGCACGCAATCTGCTTGTCGGGTTCGTTTTAATGTTAAACTTTTTATTGATGTTTATCAAAAGGTTATCAAACGAACACAGATATAATAGCTTTGTAACATTAAAAAAATGTTGTGTTTGGAATCTGAATTCTTTTATATTTTATATGGATATTAGGAATATATTTTTTGCTTGTTGCCACAATCTGTAGAAGAGATATACTTACAAAATAGAAGCGAATGTGTACTTCAGTGCCATTTTTTCCAGTTAAATTTTTATATTTATTCTTGCTTCTTGTAAAAAAATAACATTGTATTTTGGAATCGTTCGCTATTACCATTATTGCCCCAAATGATAGCTTACAATAAAACAATAAAACAGAAACATTGCACGGAATAAAAATAACAACAAGGAAGCATCCAATGAAATATATCAGGCCCTGATGTATACTTACTTACTTACTACAACGATGTTCTGTTAGTGTTGTATTTGCCTTTTATTTATTATTATTTAATCCGGTTAATATTTTCAATAATATCTAGAATCAATTTGCAACAGATACTAAACAATGTTTAAATTTGAAATTGTTTTTTTTATATATAAGGTCCCCTTGCAAATAACTGTTTGTTGTTTGATAAACAAAATAAAGCAAATATAGTTATCAGACTATATTTGCTATAAGGATATTATTAAAATTTTATTGGTCAATGATTGGAAGTAGGCCCAACTTTTTTTTTATTTTCCTTTATTTACATGTTTCATAATAATCAGCACTACATTGTTCTTTCTTTTTCCTTTGTAATTTTGACATATTTTTAAGTTTTTGTCATTTTCTTTAATTTAGATTAAGCATTTTTTTTATTTATTTTACATTCATCGAAAGTATTTTTTCATTTTTAAACACTTAGAAAAATTTCCTTTAATCGATACATATATAAGTCTTGTGTAGTCCATCGTACTATAACCTACCGTATAGAGACAAAGATGAATCGTTTTACGTCATTGGGTATTTGAATGAAGCCACGCGTTTGTTGCGTGTGGCACGGTATTAGGTAAGTAAAGTTTTTTTTAACTGAAGAACGCTATGTTAATTTAATTTCAACTTTAATTTAAATTAATTAATTTTTAATTTATATTAGAAACGTCGGGATTATGTAATTTAAAATAATAAAATCCGCTTAGTATATCCGAAAATATATTAGTTTCATTTAAATGAATAATACCCGCGAAAGTCTTAGATCTCATTATATTAGTGTCAAAAGCCTAAGGAAAGGTAATGGAATTGCTTAGTATTGAACAAAAATCTAACTCCTTTACCTTTAACATTTACATTAATGCAATGAAAATGAATTATGATGTTTAGCTGTAAAACAAAGTTTTAATGTAATGAATTCCTGAAACAACAAATTGAGACGCGCTTATTATTAAATTAGCAAAGTTTTGGATTTAATTTAAGGTCGACATGGAAATTTTGCCCGTGGGACGAAGGTGAAAGTTCGAGGTAACATTAAATTATAATCGTATATTCATGAACCGTGCTTCCCTAACAATTACTCCAAGTGGCACCGACTCGCGTGACGCTCCCAAGAAAAAGTCAATGTCATAATTTAGTTTTATAGGGAATTATAGTGATGACGTCGAGAGTTAATGTTGCACGCTACTTGTGTTTTCACTAAACATTATCTGTGTCGTTCAGCTTGCATGTGAATTTCACTCTATCTTGATAAATTTAAAAATCATAAAAACATATTTGCACTGTTGATGATTATTTATTATTTGTTTTCTCCTAAAATTACTTGCCTAATTATGACGCTTAAATTTCTTTGGTCTAAATCTCATAACCCCAGGTAAACTCTTCCGTAGTTGATCCACGACCAATAATTTATAGTTTTTAATGTATACACGACATGTAAGGAGTCAAACTATGGACTGTATTATAAGTGAAGATAGATATTAACAAATTACTTCGATGACATTCTCCAATTTCTTCTATCTCCTTTAAATTTAAACACTTTTTTTCCATACATATTTGGAATACTGCTAACAGAGACATAAATGTAATGAATACTTAAAAGACTCCAATATGCAGCTTTTTTTATACAAACTGAACCCGAAAGAATGGTTAATTTAAAATCACCATCCTTTTGTCTCACGAGTGTTGAAACAAAAGTAATAAGGGCAAATAGTCTATAACTTGGGATAATACAAATAACGTGAAAAGAGTAGGTGATAATATTATATATGCAATTTTAATTAGTGTAAAGTTCCAAGACGTGCCTTTTTAAACCACTACCCAAATGAAAAACTGTAACACTCCCTAATTTTCTTAAAAGGAAAGACGAATAGGGACATAATTCTATTCTATGGTTTCACTATAGTTCCCCCTTGGTTACAGTACAATGGCAAAATGTTTAGAGCGTTAATATTACTTCTTTGGAATATTAAGTTTATGAAACCGATGATGTACAATGTTGACTATGAAATAAGCTTTTCAAATAGTTTTAGCTAATAATTATTGTAACTAATATATATTTCTTCTGTCTGTCCGTCTGTCCTATGTTACAGCCATTTATTTCCGAAACTGTTGGGCCTATATGGTTGAAACTTTGTAGGTTGATGTATTCTGTTAAATTTTGAAAATTTAAAGGGGGGCAGTCTATACATGCAACTGATTGAAAAATTTTTTTTTTCAGCTATCCTATACGTGATGGGTGTCTATAGATAGAGCTTAAAAAATACATAAAGGTTCCTAAAACCATTTTTCGTTAAAATCAATTGTTTGAAAGATAGACGCTTCCAAAGTGGAAAAAATGAGTGTCCACCCCCTCTAACTTTTAAAATAAGAGAGTGAAAAACTAAAAAAAAAATATGCTGTAGATTTCAATGGAAACTTTAAACGAAAATTGGTTTGACGAGATATCATTACTAGTTTTTAAGATATAATCCATTTTCAAAAAACGCATATACAATTATGTTGTTCATACAAACAATATGAAAACCAAATTATTTTTTTTTATAAAACATCGATCAAAGTTGCAACGCACTTACAATAACTTTTATATTATGTCATCTACTTACTGCTACAGAACCCTTCATGGGCGAGTCCGACTCTCACTTTTTATATCTATATATATAAAATAATGTTGTGTTAGTTACACTATTTATAACTCAAAACCGACTGTTGGGAAATGGTTGAAAATTGGTGGGGAGATAGCTTAGAACCAGAAGACGGAGATAGGATATTTAATTCTGTTGGATCGAAATAGAAAAAAAAACCTAATACATTCCAATATTTGATTATTTATGGCCTCTAAGGCGGAATAGACTTCGCCCTCTCAGTTACTACTGTTACTAACATATATTACTAATTCGGAAATAGTCGCGGACAAAAACTAGTGTTATATAAAAAGAAAAATATCCTTCGTATTCCAGCCCGCCTTGTTTCCACTTACCTCTGGAGTACGCAAAACTGGTTTCCGAGTGCTCAAGACTCAGGCGCGGCGATGATCCCACCAGCTCGAACGTGGTGTGGATACACAAACCAGTGGCGCAGAGTCAAGGACGAGGGATCTTCCTTTTTAGGGTAAAAAAAAATGATTGTATAAAATACTGATAGCAATATTTTTGTTAATAGTGCTCACCGAAATAATTTTTAAGATTAAATTCATTCAAAAATTTATGCTATTAAATTTAAAAGACAATACAAAAAAATCAAATGCTCAGAATTTACAATTTAATATAAATCTATGAATACGCCTTGATGTTCTCTAAAAGACCTGTCATATGCATTTTTTATTTATTATTATTAGCATTGGTGAATCTTTTAAATGGAGCAATGTTTATCTTACCTTCCATGTTAGATAGATTTTTTGGAGTTAACTCAATTATATCCTTTTTCACTACATCAGATACTGTATTACATATGTTATAACCATAACTTTTTCCTGATTTAGTACTCGATCATGGAAATTATACATTTTTAATTTGCTTGTACAACCTATTTAGAAATTGTTTGTACATATACAATTTTTTATACATCAATATTCATATTTCCCTTACTAAGGTATAATCTACATATGGATACTTAGTACGGGAAATATATGAACATACCTAGTTATTCGTTTATCCATACTTCACTAAGCATAATAGGGCACTAAGTTTAAGTTTTGCCAAAACTAAGTGCATCTAAACACGCTATTTAGTCAGGTCATACATTAGCTTGGTATTCCGAATACTGGTATAAACTAAAATGCATTGTCTGGAATTCATATTGGTATATAGGGAACATTTTAACAAAAGTTTTATAAATGCAAAATATAAATAGAGTAAAAAATTGTTATAAAACTGTGATTAATTCTATTACGAAGAAGGAAAATCATTGCAATTATCCTTTGGTTCCTTATGATGTGGATTATTTTAATTTTTATTTAAAAGAACTAGCCGTGTATATAGAAGTATTTCAAAGCAGATTATTATTATTATTGCTTATATAATGTCTCGTATGATTTAATATATAGTGTATATATTAAATACACACTTCTTTCAACTCAGATACAAAAAACAATTAATAATGCTTAATTTCCATTTAATTGTGTATAATCCTAGAGCTATTTGAGCTATAATTAAATGGGTCGTTATAAAGTCTAACTACATATAGTCTAAGCATAGATATGTCATTTTATTGAAATCTCAAGATTATTTAAAAAGACCCCAGCAACAAGTTTGTAACTGTTGTTGTTTGGAAGATTTGAAGGAATATAAGTGTGTTTTGAAGTTTTAATCTAGATAAACTTACTTAAGCGGAGTCCGGAACATTGAATTCGTGTATAGTAGTTATTTTATATTTAGCAATGTAATAAATGATAATATCTTTATTACTATTGAAATTTATTGTATTGTTTTATAATATAGTTTGTATTGATATCATACTAATTTCTTTGTAAGTAGATGTATTACATACATTTTTTATTTAATTTATACTAAAATCATGTGATTTATTTTTAGAGTGTCTGTGACATGAGATGCGGTAGTCCCGCCGTAGTACAGAGGTATATCGAGCGCCCTCTATTGATAGCGGGATACAAGTTTGATCTGAGATTGTACGTATGTGTTCCCGGTTATCGTCCGTTAACGGCTTATATGTACGCAGAGGGATTGGCGAGGTTTGGTAAGTATTTCAGTATTTAGAACTTTTTTTATGTATGGCTTCTTCTAGGAAATGTAGTAAATTTATTTATTTGAATAAGGCTATATCATCGATAGTCTATGTTAAGAATTTTATCATCAATATTTTATATTCCCACATTGAGATAAAAGGCATTGCACTAATTTTATTTCTCCTACAATTTGCTTGTAAATTTTTTTATCAATAATTTTTTTGTGTCAGGAACGGATAAGTACACTTTATCTGACATCCACAATCCCTACCGACATCTTACAAATTCATCTCTTAACAAAACTGGGCCGCGGTACGCAGAGTGCAAGGATAGAATAGGCAGTGGTGAGTTTATACTTTAGCATTATTAGATACAAAGCTCTTGAATTGCTGCGATTTTGTTTTTATAGTAATACAGTCCTAGAGGGCGCTGACTATTAAGACTTCCCCCTTTTTAATTACACGTGTCGAAGAGAGATGGCGTTTTAAAAAGAAATTATCACAGGTTGTAAGTGGACGCTGAAGCAAGTTAGGCGAGCACTGGTCGGAAGATGGGGTGCTGTGGAATGGTTGGTTTGGCAAAAAATACGAGCGTTGGTTACACTGACTTTACTCGCTCAAGCTGCTGGAACTCCACCGGCAAGGAATTGTTTCGAGTTTTACGGGTTCGATGTACTACTTGATGATTGTTTGAAGCCTTGGCTTATTGAGGTATAATATTACAGAAAAATATGAATATTTAAAATTTAGACTAATGAAGATGTCTATAAATGTTGTGTAATCTATAATTTTTTCCTCTTTTGATTTCACTTAAACAAATATTTATCTGACATTTAATTTTGCTATCCATCCATAATTTAAGGAAAATGTTCAATTCCATCTTTTGATTACGAAGTGATGTATTAAAATCAGTAATGAAGATTAAAATTCGTTTTTAATATCAGAAACTAAACTGCAAGACTAGAAACTATATTACTGCAACTAGTTTCCTAATAATTTGGATCCTTCCGATTATTAGATAAGTTACGGTGTTAGCGGTAAAGTTATCACGTTATTAATTATGCTTTCGAAGACGTAACGTAACGTTAGAAACACGTTATCTTATACCGTATTACCTAAGCGTTAACACTAGTTGTGAGACGAATAAATTTTGTAATGATAACAAAATACTAATGGTCTGTAGGTGAATTTATCACCCGCTTTGGCTGCTGACTGTGAAGCTGATGTGACAGTGAAGCAGCCTATGTTACACGAGCTATTTGACCTTTTGGGTTTACCTATGCGTCACACGGGGTTGTCCTTACTACAGGGGCCACCGACTCCACATATAAGGTATATGAATTATGTGATAATCAGAAGGAAGTATAAAGGTATTTAATGACAAATACATTTACTATTAATGATACTTTGTATAAACGTGTAAAAAAGATTTATTATAAGTATTATTTTGGTATGTGTATGTTGTATAGTCCATATGATGCTTTATATGATTTAGCGTTTATCACATAAAAGTAAATAGATGCTCATAATTAACACAAACCATATAGAGTACGTAAATAAAGTTTGATATTTTTTAAGTGACTATTCTTTTAGAGTTCAAATTTTAATGCGAAGAAAGCCTTATTAGATATAAATCTAATAAGGCTTCGCAATTTATTAATGGACATGATATTCTAGTTTTTTCCGAGAAATATATACAAAAATTTTATTGTATATGCAAACTGTAGCTGCAGTTCTGAAGAGGAGAATAGTTCTGCTAAGACTGTTGGACGAGGACCGACTGGGCCGCGTATAGGGCGACGAGTGAGAACACGAAAAAGACGAGCCATGCCCTTACACTGCGTTACTCTACAAGCTCCAATGACCGAAACTATTACAGTATGAATAAATAAAGATACACTAATAACGCATAAAGATAAACTAATCATGCTTTTTACGCATAACTTAAGTTTGTAAGCATTGAAGGTAGCTAGACTTTATATACCGTAAAGATAGCTAGGTTTGCATACCTTTAGTTAGTCACGCTTGCAGACCTTAAATTACATCACCACGAAATAATAATAACACTATTACGCATAACATATGAAAATATTTAAATAGTCTGACTACACAAATATAAAAAAAACTCTTACCTCTAACACTTTAATTTATCTTTTTATTATTGAATGTTGATACGAGCAATATTTTCTAGCTAAAAACAATTATTGGTTGGTTGTTTATGAAACATAAAATGTTTAAGCTGATTTTTTTACAAGGTTTGTCGCAAAGGGTTACTAAGAATATTTATTTTGTTCTCTTTGTATTTGCATTAAAGAGCACGCATTTACATTTTCATCACCTCTTTACATTTTCAGATTTGTTGTTAGTGTGGTAAATGGAAGCGAAAGCAAAGCTTTGTGTAGTTTTACTTAATGCAAGGAAATCCCTCAGAATCCTTTATATACGATTGAGTCTAACACAAAAACGCCGCGAACGTATTTCACACAAACTTAGAAAGTGGAATAAACAATGAAATATTTCTTTTGTTAAAGGATTTAGCGGAAAAAACAAAAGATATACAAATGGGGCGATTATACAAAACGACGTCAGATGTGAGCCCGGAGAGTTCAGAATCACAAGTAAGACGTAATATGTTATGAAATAAGACAAATAAATTGAGTTCTGTTCTAATCAAAATTGACAAAAAAATAGCCTGTTGTATTTGTTGCTTTATATTTCAAAGGTAAAAGAAGTTCTGTAATAGGCACCTAATAATAAAAATATATAATACTAAAATTCTTTGTAGTAGTAAAGTGTTATATAGTACAGTATAGGAATGTAGAAGTACATATATGTATATTCATTTGACCTGATAATTTTTCGTATTCCAGTGTTCGACGACAGTAATTCCCTCAACGGAGCCTATAGATGAATCTTGGCGTGGTGGGTATTCAACGGCTGCTTCTCGACGTCGGATGATGGCCGCTTGCTCGTGGGGTAACGGTGTCCGATGGGACCGTGGGGTCGGACGAGTGGGTCACTGGGTCCGGATATATCCCCACTCGCTGCCAGCTGATGATCAGGTTAACTCTTATAAGATATATATTTTAAATATTGTTCTAAAGTTATAACGAATATTAAATATATAAAAGTTAAGTTGCATAGAGTCTATAAATATAATTGACATTTTATAAAATTGCAATGTAAATTATTTATGGAAGTTGTAGTTGAATTTAACTTTCATAAAATTTTGACTATTACCGTTACCATATTTTCAGCTACCAGGCGAAGACGTCAGGGAGAGTGTAGCTCAAGTGTCTAAATTTTTGAGAGCAGCACGTGAAGTCGCGAAAGACGGAGGCAGAGACAAAAAAGCATCTCGAGATGGAACAAGAGATTCGATTTTTGAAGTCACCCTACGTAAAAAACTCGATTATGACCATAACTTTGAAGTCTGGCTGCCACCTTTCTAGTGTGTTCATTATATGGATTACTTAGTATTAATAAACGCTTGCTCAATAGCTGTGATTTTGAATTTTCATCTACGAATATGTTATGTCTATTATTTGTTCATTTCATGTTACGTCAATGAAATTTCAAATCGAAAATCGGATTCCAGCGGATATGTACATTTCTATACCTTGTTAGGAATACATATGTTATGAGCACTCAAATTAATTGACACGAAAACAAACCGACGTTCGTTAATAGTAAAATTTTGTCCGTCTATACAACTGAAACTGAATTTTAGTCATGGATCCGTGTGGTTATATGAGAATGCTAAGTCTACAAATAGTAAAATCAAATCGTTAACGACCACAGGCTGGAAATTCGGATTTCGCGCTCATAGGTGAATGATACGCTACGCTCGTTAGCTGCTGACTGTTCTTGCTGTTGTATTTTAAGCTAAATACTTGCGGTAACAGTAACACAAGTTTGAGCAAATTTATATTACAGTTGGTAGAATCTATGACAGTTACATTCATTTACATATAAAGCTTTGATATTATAATTCAGGGAAAATTGATTCTTAGACAGCTTACAAAAAATATAATATCCAGTTTTCTATGTTTATATTTTTAACCTATATTTTCGTAAGCAAGTCATTGTTTTCATTTGGACATGAAATAAATTGTTAGCAAATTCAATGTAACTATTTTGTTAGCATGATTTTATTTTCAATTGTCTTAATATTAATATCATTGAAACCGGTTGCAAGTGTAATTAAAGTGGGCAAAGAGTGAACGAGTGAACGTGTATGAGTAGCGCCGGTCAATAGAAAAACACAATGGATTCTGAACAATACCAACCATTCATCGCTCTTAAACGTTGCCAGCCAAATGGAAATTTTAGAGCTCGACTACATGTCACTATTATTTGATTTTCTTCATATGCCAACAAATGGAGCGATTGTACGTTTTTTTGCTTCACATTTTATCGGGAGTGACTGCTATTTGACCCACGGCTACTTTGCCATTTCAATGATTTTCCCTTTGTTTCTCTTCGGTTCTGTGTGAATTTTCCATTAACGTGATTACAATATTTACCGTCTACATATTCCGAGCTTTTAATAATATTATCCTCGTATATACTCACTCGTCTTATTTTTAACTACGTTATGTTGAAGATAATGGTGTTTTTTTAAATAATGCATTTCATCATAATAACAACAGTAATTAAATATTTTTTTATCAGAATCCGATTTATATATTCGTAATTTTTTTTTCTACGTTCTTTACATTAGGGCCAATGGCAGTATTTATACAATGTATAATGTTTTGTAAGAAATAAAGAACTATGATAATTTTTCAGTCTGTACAGAGGCTAACATCATGGAAGGTCTTAGTTTTAATTAATCCGGCAATATTACTATTTAATGAGGAATCTTTTCAGAGAAACTATTAAGAAAAGAATTTTGCTCTACAATTAATTTTATGGGAATGATCTCAAGAAATAATTTAAATTTTATTAAAAAATGTATTCATATAATTCTTAATGTAATAATGTTTATTGTAAAACCTTTAATTAGTAATTCTGTCTATCAATTCCATCTACGCTGAGTGACGCGTGCCAATAAGTTTAAATGCTTTTAAATTATTAATTTGTAATTTAGCTAACACCTAAATGACAAAACAGCTAGTACAATATGCAAAGAACTCCCCAGTGACATGACCGACCATGTCACCTACCTATTTGTTGTTTAACGACACATTAGAATATTATATCTCTATATTCTAAACTATCCCGGGACAATTTTGCGTCCTTTAGCAATATCAGAGCAGTACTTCTAACTGGGAATTGTCACTTGTCATGTATGAATAACAAATCGAGTATTTGTGATTCCAACAACATTTGATTACTACAAAGTGTTTTCTCTGTATGTGTCTGTATTATTTCCTGGGTTTGTATGTATCTGTTAAGTAATCTTTATTACAATTTTCTTTTCTTAATTGTTATGGCTTTTTTTAAGTTACATTGCCTCACATTTAATTTGCGAATCCATCGCATTACTCATTGCAGTTAGTCAAAGGCAGTTGGCAGTGCAGAGAGAAGGGTAATATGCAAGGAAAAATAACCCGCAACACGTAACTGTGTAGCTTTTCAATATTCGTTTATTCGTTGAACTGTCTCGAGGGACTTTGATGTTTAAAGTAGTGATTTAAATAACTATTTTGTTTTGTTTTTAATACGCTTCTTCATAATAAACTCCAAAAAAATAAATATATGATTGATATCCTACTATCAGACTCAATTTTTGGTAATTAAGATGTAATTAGATATATATTGTCATTTAATAAATGTCAATAGCTTTTAAATGAGATGTATGTATGTCATTATATATAGTTTACTCAAAAGTATTTAGTACAATTCCGAGAAGAATACCTTCAATGTGGCTTTATAAGATAACATCGAATTTATTAGTTTCAAAACTTAAGAATTTGTAAGTTACTTACGATTTTATTTTAAAATAATAGTTATTACTCAGATCATATCCAATAGTACACTCCTATATAATATTATATTCTTCTTATTATAACTTTTTAAAGAACTTTCTTGTCTCAAAGCAAAAAAATCTTTTGCTAAATGCTTTCGCACTATAAATTTAATACTTGTGTATTTTATATAATCTTCAATGGTAAATTTTGCAAAATGGTTATAATTATGTTTATGTGTTTTGACTTTGGTCATGTTTAAGGTCCTAACCTTAAAAATATGATGTTTTAGTGAAAATACTGCGTAACTTCTTTATTGTTCAAAGAAATTTACGCAAATAAATGCCGCTGACAAAAGGAAGGAAATTCTCTCATAAGTAATCAAAATATTCGTGATTGAATGAATCATACGTCTGTCCATACTTCATGTTTCATTATTATTTTTTGTTTTTTCTTTGCGTCACTTACTTGGGACACCGCCGTTTTATTCTCGCCCCTGGTCGTAGAGCGCAAAGGCTATTGATGATTTATACGTTTAATTACAGACACATATATCACAAAAGTGGCTAGGCATTATATGGCTTACTATTAGTTATCGAATTCTGTTTGATTATTTGCTATTTTGTGGTTATGATATTAAACATATGATTAATAAGTTCCAAGTTTAATATTACTTGAAGGTAAGGTAAAATGAGATTTCTTTAAAACCTACTATACTATACTATATATTCTAGGATTATCAGGGAATCGAACGTTTAGAATTTGTTTAAGAAGAGACGAAGAATATCTATGAAATCTAAAGCTATGTTCCAAAGCATGGTTTCATCGTGAAATTAATAATTTCATATTCCGTAATAACACATAGGCACACATCGGCGACCGCGACAATTCAATGAACGACCGGACGACGCGTTCGGGCGAGCAATCCATTATGCAGATTGCCAGCCCGATTGCGGCATTGTCGCAGCTCGGTGTGCCTATTACGGAACGTTGCAACGCCCCGTGATCCTACGGATACATTTTACCTATACACCGATATAACGATTGATTGATCCATTCATATATTTTATAAACGTTTCGGAAGGATTGTACGCACTATCTTGAAGCTATTAAATATTACTTTGATATCAATTTGTATTGCATATGGGATTTAACGGAGCGGTTACTTGATTTGATGGCAACGTTAACAATACAAAGCCTATTAATGGGAACTTATACTTTGAACAGCGATTAGTGTTGGTAACAGACTATATATTAGGGATTGTAATATTCTGCGAATGACAGCTTCATTGAAATATTCATATGTACGGTTTCATTTAATTGTAAGTAAATTTCTATTACAAATTTAAGGAATTATGTAGAAAATTTATTGTTCAAGAGAAATGAGATTGGTCTTTATTTATGTTTGAACTTATGACAAAAAAAAAAACCTCACAAATATTATAATAATGTTATGGTTTGATAGTACACAAATTTTACTTGGAATATGAGGATGTTTATAACTACAAAAGAGAAGCTTCGCAATATACAAACAGTAACAAAAAAATAAAGTACGTTGCAAACATCGGTGAAAAGTGCGACATGTTTATTCAGTTCGAGACTAAATAAAACTTCATTGCCCCTCAGATTTTGAATCATGATTATAATGAATTTTTAGAGGCGAGTCCCAATTTCGGGTTTAGTTTACCCCGTTACCCGGCCACGGACCGTGGAAGTCATGAATATGTAATTATTTCTCCGCTATTAATATTTTTACCAGCTCCCGTAGCGTTGATTGCCTCTTGAATTTATTATCTAACTCCAGGATCTCCATTCAGGTATTTATTAAGACCACCTGCCAGGCCGCGAACGCACCTCTCCCAGTGAATTATGGTCCGAGGATTTCACTGATAGAATATTTTATTTCTCTTGTTTCTCTTTGTTTATGGTCTGCAAAATTAATGCCTTATTCTCGATTTGAAATCTCGGTATTCTGATTTTCTGTGAAAGCATTTTCAAGTTCGCTGGTTACATTTATAATTTGTTCAAGAAATGAGATTTGTGATTATTAATGTTTAATTCGGTTTCGATTATGGGTTCATCTGCAATATATTTGTGTGTATGATGGCATTAAATCAAAAATATATTCAGGAGCTAATTTGTCTATTCTTGATTTTTGTTTCATTCTAAGTTATTTGTAACAAAATATTTTACAAACCGATCCTGTGACCAAGAGTTCATAATTATCAATGTTGTGGTTTTAATAACAGGTAAAAGACGGGCCGAATAAAAAGAAAACTGATTTTATACTGACAATGATAACGGTTTTATGTAAAGTGATAGCTTTAAATTTTGTTTTTTGAATTTTTCTTCTATAGTGGCCCAAACATGCGAGTAAACATCAAAGAAGAACTTAATATAGATTTTTTATTTCATGAATAAACTTTACTTACATACAACAAAATATTAAGTTTTTATTTTAAGAAAATACTTACAGAGTTATATGAAATAGAAATTTAAAATTAAAAGTGGATGTTTCAGTTGAAACTAAATGCCAGTGCAGGCAAGTTTGTAAAAAGATAAAGCTTGCTTTGTAATTCAACAAAAAGAATTCAATTAGGTTGTAGTTAGCAAAAGGAACAACTGTACTAGTTCCCAGACTGCATGTAAATATAAAACGTTTTTCATTTATGAAAAGTTAGCGATAACAATACAATATACGTGATTCATAAAAGATTAAGTTAATGATAAACGCTAAGGATGCCTTTTAAAGAAAGGAGTTTTGTTACGTAAACACGTTACACGGGTATAGAAAAGCTCGTTTAATATTGCATTATCGAGACTTTGCGTTTGTATTGTTTGAGGCATGTTTGAGTTGTGAATATTTATTTTTTTTACATTCTAGGACGATATTAGATGAAAATTTTATTTGAAATATTTAAAACCGGACGCTGTTTTCGAGCCTAATGGATATACAATTTCTATATTAGGTTACAAGAAAATGACTCTGCCTTTCATTCAAATATATAGTATAAAATAATTTATATAAAGCATTGTTGGGTTTCAAAACCATCCAACCAATATGTTCTCCGTAATATTTGTGTGATATAAAATATGCTTAAGCTTAAAGGCACCGGGTTTCGCTCATTCATCTTCAAAGCAAGTTCACAAAATAAGATTATAAAATTCTCATATAATTTATCCTTGGATAGAAGCGAATATATGCATCTTTCATTTTCCCATAATGTACTCCTCAGATTAAGAAGCGATAAAGCCGATAGCCATTTTGAGGGAAAAGTGGAACGAGAGCCGCTACACTGTTTTAGCGTATTACCACTGATTGCGAAATGTTTGCTATTATTAGATAAACAGCGTTCGCGAAATGCACATGTTTGCGGATTGCACTCATTATTGAAATGAGGTCGCTAATATGAATTGAACCGTTAGCACCACTGAATATTGAATACAACTTCACTTGAATGTTTATTGACTAATGTTTACCTTGTTTTGTAATGTTATTTATAATTTAGTTTGAAATGCATATTTTTATTTAGCTATCAAGTAAGACTAACAACAAGGTATAAAGAATTTACAATCACTTTAATAGAATTTTATGATTGCTTCCCGTACGTTATGTTACCGTGTGTTATATAATTTTCTGATGCGTCACAAATGAAAAACAATTGCATAGTTTCTATTCAACATTCCAAGTGGCCAAGTAGCCAACAATAATTTAAACGGGCAGCCCTATCATTAACAGCTTGATATACCTGGCCAAGTGTTTCATGTTTAATTAGGCGCGAACAAATACGTACACTGCTCAAATGCCCCGCGGCGCAAAATCCTTTGTCCTTTGTAATAGAATTCACAACTTTCTTCCGTCCGCAAGCCAGCGACTTTGAGGTCAAGCTTCAAACGGACTATTTTTGTTCTAAACACATAAATTAAATTTATAGATGTTGTAGGAATATTGAGGAAAAATATATGATTTCGTATTACTCGTGGCTTTCTACTGGTTATAAAACTATGGTATATTTAAACATTAGTTAAGGTATGCAAATGTTCATACATACATTCATAATATATGAGCTCACGTACGTAATTAGCGTACAAGTAACCGTTTTGTTGGTTTTATGTTACAGGAAGAAAGGTCGTGGTATTATGAGATGTACTAATTAGAAGTAGAACCTTCTCCAAAAGAGCCAGTAGAATTTTAACTGGTAATTTTGAATTATCTCTCACCTATGTTTGTGTGCATGATTTATTCAGTATTAGCCATATATTTATTTATTTTGAATGTTACAACTTCAAGCAATGCAATACAAGCATTTGGTCCGATTTGATGAGGAGTGAGTGAGTGATATATATATATATATATACATATGTATATAAGAAAATAATAATAAAGGTCATATTGAAGTCGCCTCGTTCTAAAATTTAAAAAAAAATATATTTCCTAAAACTACAAGAGTTGAAGTGTATATACTAACAATTCATTGATTGAAAACTGTAAGAAAATTGATATTTTTCAATAATTTTCATCTGTTTGGTTAGAATAAGGTTTGATATGAAAAAAATATTCATGAAATAAATTCATCATAGGCTGTATTTATCTAACCGTTATTTGCAGTTTTGATTTCATTTAATGGTCTGCTTATTCAGGTCCGTTTCCATTACCCAGAGGTATTTCTTAAAATATTAGTTTTGCACATTTATCTAAACATATATTACGAGAATATCATATTAGCAATAATATATAAAGACATAATTTAATGGCTTTGCTGTATGAAGACATTTTGTTATATATTATTACGTCTCTGTGCTTAAAATAACGTTGTTATCATTATTTTAATTACATTTATGTCATTCGGTTGATATTTTTTTCAAATAATTAGACAACATTGAAATATAAATATACAACGTTCGAATGAGAAAAGTATAAAATATGATTTCAAGAAACCTGCTTACATTATCATTAGACCTTCAGATAATTTGTCAAAACATAAACAGTTTAATGTAACTCGGTTAGCGTAATCGTTTTATTATTTAAGTCATAGAATTTTAAAACGGGAACCTTATTCTATCTGTTAATAAGAATAAATAAAGATATTATTTTAGCTGATACGTTACTTTGAAGATGAAGATCTATGGTTTTGTATTAAAAAAATCCTATCGCCTAAAGCCAATCAAATATTTGTGTCTGTGTTAGTGACACCATTAGAATAGAATCGTACAAGACAATGAATAAACATAATACAACATGATTCAAACGAATATTGTATTCAAAAAGGAATACACAGCCAGAGGTAAGTATTTTAGTTTAGACCCTGGAATCTCCCTGCGGCACTACGGAGCTTTGTGAATTTAACTTGCTCGCCGAAAGTAAACTTGCCTAATTGAAATGTATATTTGAAATAACATGTTTAGTTTAAAAGTTTATGAACATTGGTCTGTTTCTGTGAGTAGTTTAATTTCATTATTATATTACATTGCGTCCGAATTTTATATTATTAATTACATTGGAAGCTTTGTCTCTTTTCATGTTGCCTTTTGTTATACTGAGTGAACTTGCAAATAAATATGCTTGAGTCATATAATATATAGTTATAAAAATACATCTAGATATTCTTAGAAAAATATTTTCAGTTCAATAATATTATGATTTTTTTATGAAAGCAACTATAATATAACAATAATATCGAAATGTGAATTGAAAACTGATGTTTTATATTAAATTATGATTATATCAGTGATACAAAAAATTTATAATTTTCTAATTCATGGGTATTTAAGAAGAAAACATTAAGTAATTCAGATTTAGTAATATTAATGTATGTATCAAGAAAGGAGAACAAATTTTGTATATAAACCGTTTGCTGACCAGTTTAATGGACCTCCAAACGAGTGGGGTGTATGAAGCGATTCATTATAGCCAATCCACGAGAGTGGACGTTGTGGTAACAAACAACCATATTTCTAACAATGACCGGGACTGTTGTATTTGCTGAGGGCAAACATTGACCAGCAACGCTCACTTCGATGATTTGCGCTGAAAATTAAAATGGATACTCTAAACAATGACCAAAAACTGTGACCCTTACTATGTGAGTTAAAAGAAACAAGGAATTAAATTAAATTATAGAAATAACAAAAATGTAATGTAATATAAATGTAGAAAGGGTTCAATTAAATCTTGATTGATAGATCCGCAGCCAACGGTTCAGAACCAAGGCGCTTATTTTCTGTATTATTCTGTGCTTTTGTTTTTTTTTTTGTTGTGTTTGTAGACAATGTTAATGGTTCAACATTCGTTCGGTAAATTATAGCAGAAAAGAGACAAACTTAAAGATCTAAGAATTTATGTATATTTTGTATTTGCAACAAAAATATAATAAAAAATAATATATATATTCAAAATAAAGCCTAATTCCGTAGCAGATTTAACTGATCTTTATCATTGAAGATTCGAATCATCAATTTACTTCTAGTAACGTCTGTCTGTCATAATTTCATAAAATATACATTAATTACTTAATAATAGCTTAAAGTGGCTGTACTTTTACTTATGCAGAATATATTTTATGAAACTAATAAGAATATTTCTAAAAAGAAATAGAGAAATATAATGAGATCTAAGACTTTCGCGAGTATTCATTTAAATGAAACTAATATTTTTCGTTTTACTAGGCGTATTTTAGTATTTTAAAAACTACATAGATGTGATGACATCAGGTCTGCCCGTGGTCACGGTTGCTGCAAAGTAACCGAAACGTCGGGAGTAGATACGTAGTTTTTAAAATAATAAAATACGCGTGGTAATCCGAAAAATAATAGTTTCATTTAAATGTAGAGAGATGCTAGAAGAAATTGAAGTGTATTCTTGATATTTTTTTTTAAATACTACTAACAAGGAAACACAATCTCGTATAAATTAAAATATTATCATAGTAGGGGATAATCGACGCTTTGTTGTTAATTTTCTGCCAATGTTTGATCAGGTATACTAAAAGCACGTTTCAATACATTGTTAGATTATCAATAAACGAATACTGTTTTAAAATTCACCGACTTTAAAGTCAATTTGTTTTTTTCTTTTTTGTGTTCATTTCACAAATATCATGATGAAATGGAAAACCAATATATGGAGTTATTAAAAAGCATTTCCAAACACATGATATTTTGTTTTAACGTTTCAAAGGTACAAAAGGTTTTTTTTTTTTTATGTTCAGCGAATAGTATATTTTTAATTTCGCTTCACTACACTCGCATTTAAAAATAAATAGAATATTTCTGATTTGTTTTTTCTTTTTCACCTTTCGATAAAAATAGAATTTTTAAAATTGTATTCGATACAGAATACCTTTACTTGGAAATATTTGTGGTTGAATTATTTACGTCTACAATGATAAATTGGTTACAACAATAAATTATTGGTAATCTACGAAAATTATGACTTTAATAGCGAAATTTATGTTGTAATTGTCAGTTATCATCGCAATTAATGCAACGAACTCCGTAAATGCGAAGTATAGATTGTTTTCAACTGTCATTTATTCATAGAACTTCTAGGCTATGACAATCGATATTATAGGAGTAGCTAACATCAATAACTTAGTAGTCAGTACTTAGAAATAAACAAATAATAAAGAACTTTTATTAATATAATTTACTCAATATTCTTATCGATGCTCGGATAGGTAGCGAAGAAACATGACTTTATTTTGCAATGTTTGTATGAACATACCTATGTATCAACAATTTTTAAGATTTCCAAGAGTACACATTTAAGCACAATTAGATTTTTTTTTGTTAACGAGGACTGGCTGGTGTTTGATTGTCATTCCACCTGATGGTACGTGGAAATGAAAATCAGTTAAAGGAAAAACAGAAAAATGAGTAGTGAACTTTTTTTTTCTCTTCTTCCGTATGGACTCATGTCCCACCAGGTTACCCAATTGAAGTTTTTAAGTTTACCGCTTTAGCTAGGGATCAGAAAGCTATACTGCCAGAAGGTTGAGCAGAGAGTTGACTAAGAGCTTTCTTTTTGGAACTACATCCTGGACTTTGGAATCTGAGCACTTACCCAGACATAATATGACGAATGCTCTCAATAGGTATTTTTTTGTGAACTTTCGTGTTATGGGATTCGAATTCAGAGATATGACGAGAATAACTTGGGAGGAAAAATACACAATAAAATTATCAAAGAGTTAACAGACAAAAATATGTAATATACAATAAATAAACACTTAAAAATTATATTTTAGTGACGACAAAGAAATGCAAATAATGTATTGATAGAAATATCTTTAGAATATGATAAATTTTAATAAAAATTTAACCAAATCCATACATTACTGACCACTCTACAATATATAAATATTATCTTATAAAAGTAAATTATTTATGTTAGAAGATTTTAAAATATAAAATCGATCGAGGCTGTTATCAAATTCTAGTCAAGTAAGTTTATTTAGCTAGATTAAATAATATAGAATAATTTTGCAATTATTTTTGCTATACATATTAAAAACAAAATGAAGCCTTCATTAAGCTATAAATTTTTATAGGCTAAGTAGTAAATGATAACAAGCCCAAAGTTCTTGCCTTAGGTCGTTATTGAAATAAAATTCAAGCAATTTGTAACTCCGATTGAGATTTTTGTTAAGAGAAGAAATAGTTTTGTTTTTTTTTTGTTCCTAAACAAAGAAATGAACATCACAAAATATCACAAGAATTTAAATATATTGAAAAACTAAAATCACCTTGGTATTTCCAGACACGAAGTTTATTAAAAGGCCACAGCTCATAAACATTGCTTTGATCCACGAAACTTGTTTTGTCTGGTATATTTCCCTACGTAATAATATCCCACAATTAAAATTAATCACACCCCGTGGTTCTTTCACGTCTTCGGCGTCCTTAAAATATTACACCACCTAGATTTTACCAAGACCGCACACGGTTCGTTGTATAAATTTCCGGAATTCTGCATAAACTTTCTCTTCATAGTAACGGCTAGACTGAAGTAATTACCTTGATTGCCCTGAAAAGTAACTTCATGAACTAGCATTTGGCCGCAGGAGTTGAAAGGTTATTAAAATATTCATAAAATAAAATAAGTGCAAAGTGAAAACCACAATATTGGTAATCGTATTGAGGAGCTTAAGAGGAACAACTGAATAATAAATACTGATTTATCAACAAAGCGAGTAAGTTTGTTTGTTGATTCGGTAAATAAATTATATCGAGGTCTCCGCAAGCCTCTTATCGGACGATTGAAAACTTTTACGGAACTACTGATGGGCCCCTACCATTTGTTCAACATAATATTTTTTTATGCATGTGTCTTTACGTACAATTTTATTCTAAAAAATATTACTTAAGTCTATGGCGATATCAGTAAATCAATCGCATGTTGTAATTATGACTTAAATAAGAGTACCATTTATACCTATTTAATTTTAATAATTTAATTAGAAAAAGATATTTTTTACTAAGACCTTATTAACCAAAAGCTAAGAATAGTAACATGACTTTGCAATTTAATATTTACATCATAAACCATGGTAGGGGTGGCGTGAAAGACAAGAACAAACCGTTTAAAGTGAAACTAAGCTGTCCTACCAGAAGAATTCTATTAACACAATCTGCTTGTGCTTTGTGATGAGATTTGATTTTAAATACTATGATTTAAAGGAAATGATACCGTTACTTTGATATACATTAAAATATCAAATAACTTATGAATAAAAAAATAATGTTTTATAATTTGCAATTTTTTTTATGCATTTTGTCAGGAAGAATACTTGATATATCTGTTGCCAAGTACTTTAAGGTAAGTTCCCATAGCCGTGGCATGTATATACAATATTTCCTACTTTAATTTTGACTAATTTGCAATCTAGAAGAGTATTATAAATTACTAGCAGTTTCTATAATATACACTATGAGCGGACTTTAAACTCGTGCTATAGTCTTGAGAGCGCGATCAGTCAACGTCACCCAACATTGTTAGCGAGGAAAATAAAGCAAGCCCTGGACTTGGGAAAACTTTTATAAAATATGTGCAAGCTCTTTAGTGCCCGGGCTGACCTCTCCCGAAGAATGTTCTGAAACAAAAATGCTTGATCTATTGCCGTTGCCGTGAAAGGATAATTGAAGCCATATATACCATCATATAATCGATTATTTTACGATATAATTAATTTCCTTTCGTTGTTTTTAACATTAAATCAATGTTGAGCCAATTCATGTTTTAAAATTCAAATTGAAAATGTAGAAATAAATTTTATTTTAATTATGATAATAATTAGCTTTACACATATTTGCATGGGTGGCTGTAAAATTATCGGTACATTAATCTCTTGATAACATATTTTTAGATAATTATGGATGGTAACAGTTATTGGGATTCCAGAATTGGAAACAGCAAGTCTTCGATGAAGACACGAAATGAGGTTAGTTGTATTGTACCCAATTTAAATTTCACTTTTTACAAGCAAAGTTAATCTTTGCTAGTATTGCCAACTATAAGCTTGTATTGGAAACTTATGTGCATCGATTCATTTGAAGAACACGGAAATTTACAGCAATGATTTGTTTAGATAGTATATTGTATTGTCCAGTTGAGGTATCTGGGTCTTAGAGTGGAATAGACTTCGTGCTTCGGGGCTCACTTCTCCTCGTTGGCCCCGCTATTTGCAATCATCGCTGGTTTCCAGGCTTCCGCCCTCCTGAATGCTTCTGCTCAATTACGGAGGGCCGTCTGTTTATTCTGGTGGTTACACGCTGGTGTTGCGAACAGCAGGGACCTCAACGATGCCTCTATATAGTCGGTTACAATTTCTCGCTAGTCTTTAGATTTCCTGTAGCAGCGGGTTCTCGTAGGTGAGCGTATTATCACAAGTTCTTGACAGTAAGACCGTTTTATTCACCAGCGTTTCCTTCTGTGAGCAAGTCATCGTTACGTTTGAAGCCGTCGATAATGGGGGGTACTGTCTAGTCTGCTGATTTGCTTGAGGAGAAAGACCGTGTAGGCGGGGGCAGGACTATAATTAAAATGAAATATGCATACACACATATGTTATACAACTGTCGATTATTGAAGTAAATTTGTAAGATTTTTCATTACTTACTAGCAGGAGCTTGTAATACTTAGAAATTGAAGAACAATTCGCTGTTGTAAATGCACACAAACGAGTTAAATTATTTTATTTGTTTAGATCAAAATTTGTTCATTCTAAACCAAACCAAAATCTAAACTAAAAATCTGGTAAAAGAAAAATGTAAAGCTTAATTTGTATTCTACATAAAGCGACATCTAGTTTGAAACAGTAGAATAAATGGGAACAAATGAATTTCATGGACCAGGTTTTCTAGGCACTAGATGGCGTTACTAGCCGCATGTGAAGAAAAAATCTAAGTCTTAAAAAGCTTTATTTCAATGTTTCAAACATAAAATAAAACGAGTCCACTTTTCAATTTAATGGTTCAAAACCAGTACGTAATTATTAACTTCAAATAATAATTTATTTATCTTAATTTCGCAAGAAGGATTAGGATTTAATAACTTTCAAGATTCAGGTTTCAAATAACTATTCTGTAAGACACGTGAAAAGTAAAGAAATAATGTGTAGATTAGGTTGTTTAATAGGAAAAGACTCTTTGATTATTGGTTATGACTATTGGTTTATTACTAGACAGCAATTTCCGGTTGATGAGTAAGTAGTAGGTATGTTATTTACAAATGCATTCGTCTCATTTCACTCAGGTGTACGGAATACCGTTTATAAATGCACGCACGGATTACTTTGAGTGCGCTTAAAGTGAACATGCCGTGTATGGAGACGAATTGCTACTACAACCAATGAGTTATTAAAATTATACTCAAAGCGAAGTTTGAAACATTATTATGCGAATGTTGTTGTCATATTTCGCCTCATCTTATATTTTTGTGCTTAATGAGTAATATTTCTAACAAAATCTTTGTTTGTATATAAACTAAACAGAAATGTCTACGCCAGGCTTGTCCTGTCAGCTTATTTGCCAGCCGCAACAGTTTTAAGCCGTCGCGGGTTGAGCGATATGAGCGACGCTGCTTTGTGTCGAGTTGCCGACCCAATCCTCTCGTCTTCATTATTTATTCTACGCTACGCTAAAACTGCCTTCACATTGCTATATTTTTACCTGCGGCGTGTAGATGGAAACATCAACCAATATTTGGTTTTCGGTGTTGTTTAATACTTAAGCCGATTTATGAAACTTTTTCAAACCTTTTATTTAATTCACAGTTTTTATATAAAACCACTGTTTACCTTTAACTGGAATTATAAGTGGCATATACAAACATATGTTTTTGGTTAACGCCAAAGGTCGCATTAATATTTTCTCCAGTGCGTTTAAGACCTTAGCTTAACTGTTTTCCATTACAAGTGAAATTATCCACATAGCGACACTGTCTTAACTGGAGTGACTGAAATTCGGCGCCCCAATAAACTACACGTAGCTTTGCGTAACGTTAACTACGTATTAATTATAAACAGTTGATTATTGAGAGAATAATGTTATCATTAGAGTTGAATGGGGACTTGTTTAATATACTGTTCAATTTATTTAGTGCCTAATCATTCATTCGGATTAAATTATCATAGAATAAAAGGTTTATCAGTTTGTAGACATTATGAAATGTACCAAAAACTAACGCTTGGATCGTACCTCTAATAATCCTAAACAAAGGAATAAAAATATTTAATTATTATTAAGAAAACCCTAATATTTTTTTTTTGTTACAAATAGCGATGGTTCTAAATTGTCGACGAATTAGACAAACAAAATCCAATATTATTATTTATATCGACCAATATTAGACAAACACTATTTTAAACTTTTATTTAAGAAAACAATTGTCCACTTTCAAGGTATTATCAAATTTTTTCTGTTATATACAATCTCCATAATTAATAAATCTTATTTCAGATAAAGGCCTGCTCTTAATTAATTGCAATAAGATGTATGGGATTTGTTACTTTTCTTTAGTTAGAGGCCAGATCTGATTAGTATATGCCTTTTTAAAACACTTTACTAAAAATCTAAGAATACTTGTACTATTACAGCCCTCTAATTGTATTTTGTCAAGAGATTTTCACTTTTAATAAACAACCATATATATATATACAGAAAAAACTGAACAAATTGTTGCGAAACGAAGCTGAAATGTAATAAAAGTTATTGCATATAAATATTTAAATTTTTAACAATAACGTATCCTCCTGCATGTATGGTTGTAAAAAAAGGTGTAGTCAACTTTTTTCCAGAGTTATGGTGCGGACAAATAATGTTTTGTCCATCTGGACTATTCCGTAACACAGAACATATGACAAATGATATCCTGTAGCAAGGATGTTGCGAATTTATGTCCATGAATGTCTCAGTACAAGTCTGAACAAAAGGAAAAAATAAGCCGCTCCCCAAATTTGTTTGTTACGGATACGAGACATCGCAATTATGTATTATGTCGTATATGTAATGTCTGCAATATAACTAAGTTATATTTCACATAGTAATAAATGCACAAATTTTATTTTGACAGTCAATGTAATTTATGAAATAAGATAAGATTAATTATTAATGAAGTATTTCATATATATATACATGTGTATGCGTGTGTTAGGGTGATATTATGTGTGTATGTGTGTAAGATGACTTTTATTTTCTTATAATTACAATAAAAGCATACAGAGCCACCAGCAACACCAACCGTCATTTGTCATCCGCGGCGCTCTCTGACGGATTCCAATTATCTTCCCCTCTACCACCAACTGACCCCAGTGATGCTTACGTCTCAAAAATAATTGCGATATATGAAAATTCATTAGCGTTCATCTTAGAGCTATACATTAAATAAATTATTCCCCGACAATGAAAAAGAGAAAACTTTTTTAACTTTCAAATGGATACCATTTTTCCCAATATCCATTCTATTCAGTTTTTTATTAGATATGAATAAAATATATACAGCCGAAATAGAACTTATAATATTTATTCGGTCAGTCCCATATGAATTGTTAAATTTACGACAGGCGTCTGTTATATATATTATTTTATCGCCGCTAGTATATCAATTGGAACATAAATGGTCTTGTTCATTTCAATAGAATTCCACTTTGTTTGTTCACATCAAACAAGAAGACAAACGCGAAATCTCATGAAAAGAATATCACTCGAATAACACAAACATAGCCAAGGAACAAATTTTTGTTTTCATAACTTTAGAGAAGTAGCAGTTTGAGTTATTTTTTAAAACATACCAACTGGCTATAAATCTTGTTAACATAGCGTAATAACAGTTACAACGGTAACATGTTGAATACTAAAATCTAATTATAATATTGAATCACTTTAGTGAGCGCCGTTTAATCGATTTGTCTAGGTTATTGTAAGAATGTTTTTCATTTGTTATTTTATTCCTAAATTGTCTATACATCGCGCTGGTAATACATATATGAGAATTGATACCTTTAAGAGTATATAGTTGTTTGATAACTGATTTTTATGAAAAGTGCTTAGAGTGCGTCTTTCAGTTAACACATTCAATATAATATATATTCATAAATATTCAAGTCATTGAAGACTGGTTGTTAAAATAATAGTCACGAACACCATTGTCTTTTTAGTATATGTATGCCATAAATTCAACAATCACTTAAAACTCAGACTAAATCGTCCGTAAACCGCGCCATAAAGCTATGTACAAACATCGCATCATGTATGTCGTGAACGCTCCTGAAAGCTAGGATTAGCTACCAATTACACCTCGGGCGGGCTTTGTCACGCCCTGACTTGTCAACTAGAACGTGTTTCGATTTCCTTTCCTTCGTAAAATATGCAAGAGACTAAAGCTCGCATTTCTAACTGTAACGGAATCTGATGTAGTTTTGAGCTGTTGGGGAATTTATTGATTTATGATTCAGACCTTTTTTATGTTCGTTTTGCTGAAGTTTATCACTTGGAATCGAGATTAAAACTATGGTTATAGCATTTCATTGAAATAAATCTTTTAGATGTTGTAGTTTAATCTTTAATAAGTCTGTCATATATAATTGAATGCTTCTTCATAAATTTCTGACCCTTTTTACATATTGTGACACACTGCGTTGTGTCCATAAACGTAAGCAATTAGTATTATGCATATATATTAGACAGCCAGAAACAAAAAGGCTAGAAAGACTTATTTAAAACATTAATATGCATATAGATTAAAGTATCTATATCACCCTTTGGTCGCACGTTGAACGGAACGAGATCTTTGGTCGTTACCGAAGATGAGATGCTTTGTCACCGCTTCACAGAAATAAACAATACACTTCACTTAATAGCCTTTGCTTTTGTAACAATCGTCAATGTCAGAACTCGGAGGCCTTTGACGGAGTAATCTCGCAGAACGGGTAATTACTACCAGTTATTGAGTATCGACCACGTATTTTGGTATAGCAAAACGGAATACTCGGCCTCAAGTAGTTATTTGTGAGTATAGCAAACATCTTCCTTGGCTTCAATCCAGAGGTCTTTGTCGAAGACATAAAAGCACTAGATGTTACTGAAAATTTAACAATAGGAGAACTTTTGAAATGTACGAATACCATGCATCATGCATTTGTAGCAAACATAACTAATTTAGTTTTTTCTGACAGTGACATTCCTTACTGAAATTAATAACTTAAAATATATTTGATTGAGCGATATAATGTGTATTATGATAAAATATTTGAAACGTATAGCCCTTCTATATCTAGGTATTTCTTAAATAAAACAGAAAAAAATGTAAGCAATGATTTATTCAAAATAACCCTTACAATAAATGAATTTGACCGTCTATAGTCAACATATTTAGAAAACGATACCAGTAATGACACATGAGATTAGAGGCAATTCGTGAAAGCGGATAATGTGCATGGAAAATTTGCTATAATGTTTATATAGACATGTCCGTTTTGAGGACGTGAGAAGAATAATAATGTAGGTTGTATTGCGTTAGATGTGTTTAGTATCCGGACTGGAGGGTAACGTGAACCAACATTAAGGGCCAACCTCGACTGGACTTATCGTGAACATTTTACGGACTACGTTAATGCTGGATCCGTAAATCGGAACAATCTGTTAGTTTCTTCGTGTGTTACCATTTATTATTGAACTGTATAAATGCAAAACAAGAATAATTAAAAACCAAATCTAACTTTAATGTTTTGAATATAATAATTGTATTGAATGTAAATAAAAAGGATCTAATCCGTTCATTATTATACTTCCCTTTTATGTAATTAAAAGTTGTTCTATCAGGAAGTTTCTGTAACTCCTTCAATATTATTTATATCGACGTTGTATGGCTCTCTTGCAATTAGTTTCTGCTCAAAGCACGTCTGCTACAGACCGAAGTCTATGATCCGAGCTCAGCCAACGGGAAGCAGAGCCTCGAGTAAGTAAATCTCCGACAAAGTAAAGAAATGGTTTCAAATATTTATCTGGCCCAAATATTAAACGACTAATAAAATTATTACCCGGAAAGCTGATTTCATTAAAGTTCTCAAAGTATAAAAATCAACAAACGTCCATGATATTATTTATTAAAGTATAATTACATAGAGAGAAATTCACAATACTTTAATTTTCTCATTTATGTAAAACTGAAAGATATATTAAACAATATAAATTAAATATTTGTATTTTAACTAAATACTATTGCAATAAAGATATTAAATTATATGAATAAAAATTAAATACGTTGTGAATATTCTTAAGTATAAATAATTAATACATATAAAGCAATAATTTTCTATATTCTAAGATATTTTCACAAATACATAGGTCCCGATTTCAAAGCGACGTCGCCCCACTGCGTAGATAAACGCATTTCACTTCATTAGCGTAATTAAATTTCGTAAATTTGGCCTAAAATTAACATTCTGATACAACTTCTTGTAATGTATGGTTGTATAAAGAATTCTGAACCGAGATCGTTTTTATGGAATAGGAATTATATCTTCTGTCTCCTTCCATATAATAATATTAATGGTTTTATATCCTTTTATCGTATCCGTTGCTTAAATCTATACGAAATTTTGAGGATGAAATTAGAAAACGTTAATATGAAATTAATTTTCTAACAGCATATTTAGAATGTAAATAATAAATGCTACGCTTAGAAACTTCTTATTGTAAATTTTCTATCAGCATGAGTAATACTATATGGGTTAGAGTGGGTTTGAATTAAACAAATAAAAGTGTTCTCCATACAATGTCACAAGCCGGCACAGTAGCCCAGAGACCGCCATTCACAAGACATCTCCTGAGAAATCACGAGGTTACCAAGCCTCCCTTCTACCTGAGTACTTACATAGCTATTGTAAACGCCTTGGAGAATTGTAATGAAGGTACAGACAGCCTTTTTGATGTGCCTTATCTGATTTTTAAACTTGTACGATATGTATCCCCGACCGCTGAGTGCTATTTATATATTAAAATTCAATTATTCTTACATTACAGTCTTAGTGATGATTTAATTTATCTTTCTTTGGGTAATAAAAATAATTCTCGTTGAAGTTTTTTCAAATGTAATAAAAACTTTATAATAAAATCAAATAATTTATTAAATACTTCATACAGGTTAAAAATGTATGAATAGGCAATATTAAATATTTCTTCCCTTGTAAAATTTTATTTTAATTAACATTAAAAACCAATTTACTTCTAGTATAAATATTTAATAACGCTAGCTCCTCTGGTTTTAGCCGGTTTTATTCATTTTAATGAATACTTTATTTTTCAATTATAAACTTTTATTTTTCATTGTGACTATTAAAAAGTCAATTTCATATTGATTGACTTATAACTTAACTAATTAAAGTATTTGGTTGAACAGTGCTATAGATAAATTTAAACTGTCCTAAAAGGCAATAAACAAACAGTAAGAAAGCAAAGTCTTGGAAGTAAACCAACTTAATATAAATAAAGGTAAAATGTAACTGGTTTTCTTTGTTCCATGTGTCCGGATCCAATTGGATTCGTTGCATGAATATCTTATAGCGCCTAGAACATGCATAATATATAGTGAAACATAGCCACGGGATAAATTAAAATATAGAGCCTCTATTACGTTCCTGATTAGCTAATAATTAAGACTATTTGCTGTTATAATCTAGATAAAACAGGTTTTTAGTATCGTAATTTTTAATTTTATCGATACAAACAGATTCGAAAAGCTGTCTTTATTTATGAGTAAATTGAGATCCTTACCTTTCACATAAGTAGCAATGGGTTATGATTTTGAAATTTTAGAGTAATTTTCACACCCAAACAATAATGTTCATAGAACTAGTAACCTGTATGGTGAGATCTTCATTTAACCTACTTTAAATAACTAAGTTTAGATTTCAGTTTTGAATTTCGGACTTTGAAAATAATAAAAAATACTTGGTTTGCAAATATCAAAATGAACTGACCTAATAAAGAAAAATCCATTAAATGAGTCATATCATATTTGCACCACTTATTGAAATGATGTCAAGATTTCTATTATGACTTCATAAAATGAACATGTAAAAAATAATGTAAGGAAAGAAATTTTCCTCCTAAACAAATATACATACACAAAGCCATATAACTAAGGTCCTCTCCACATCCCTCGTTATTCAGTTATATTGCTCGTAAAATTGGTAGCGTAAATGTTCTGACGTCACCTCAAATAAAGACAATTGTCAATATATCAGGGTTATCTCATTGAATTACCTTATGGCCTTTGATAATTGCTTTATTCGATGTATACTATTACTATATATATATTAATCTGCATATGCAGAATAATCAAATCGGAATGTTCTTAATAATATTGTATGAAACGTTTACCTTAATGAATACATAACAGTTTTTACCGATTTCGTCTACGTGTGTAGTCTGTATGTATCTTCTTAACCCTGAAACTTTAAACCAAAAGACAATACGAACCCAACTTATAATGATTACATAACAAACAAAACGAACAAATGAGTTAAAGTTATTTTAATAAAATAACTTTGTTTATAATTTTGATTTCCGTACTTAAACTATGAAGAACTTACATATATCTCATTTGTAACATGAAATTGGACGCAGCTGATGTAGTGCAGTGTAAATAATTGTGAAGTGTACTATAACAAAAGATTTTGTGAATAATGACACACTTTGTTACGTGACTCTATGTTGTGCAAACTTAAGTGAATGAATTACATACACATATTTAATGCTAACTCTTTACAGCTGCTTTGCTTATTGCGAAGCCAGATGTTTGTTAATTAATATTGCTATTTATATGCGCTACATAAACAAGGGGACCTAAATAAAAATCCTTCAGAAATGTTCATGAAAAATAATACAAGGTTAATTTACCTAAGAATAAAATTAAAAGGGAAATGATAAGGATAATTATTAAGCATCAAAATTCTCAACCTCTCTCATGCTTTCATCTCAAGTAAAATAACATAATAAAACTTAAAATATTCTCATATATTTTAAATTGACTTGTTATCTTTGTAAGTTAAAGTTCTTTTATTTTGCAATTGATTTGTAAACCAGTTAACCAACTGACATGATATTAAACTTATTTTATATTGGATGACAGGTTGTGGATAGGTGACGTAATTTTAAATCCGAAATAGCTGTTTAGATAGTTAAATAAAATTAAACTGATACACTGATCGAGAAGAATATAAAGACTTAATAAGTTAAAATAAACTAAAGGAAATAATAAAGAAAACTAAAATAATAATAAAATCATTTTAAAACAATATTTAACAAATAATTAATAATTAATATTTTTTTTATTATTATCATTAATAATTAAATAAAGATTTTTTTATATTATTCTTTACTAATAATACTTCGATATATTTCACTGAACTATAAGTATTAACGTAATACAATGTAGAATGATGTGAATCTATTCTTATAAATATTTAATGTGTAGTAAAAGCGGTCGATTCATGTTAGGATTATCAGACTTTAGTGTTATTTTATTGGTTATATCATAAATGATTGTGGGACGGCATTGAAATCGGAAAAAAAGTAAGTATTTAATGTACAGTATAACAAAAACATCAAAACGATCGTACAAGTGAACAATCCATGCCATTAAGGCTCTGGCAGCCGTGTTTTACGAAACAGAAACAAAATATGTTTCAATTAAAGTTACGTCCGGAAGTTGCTTTCAGTCTCGGGGGGCTGAGTGTTCAACAAATGGAATTATAAGCCCGTCTTATACTTGCGGTTACCTTTGCTAAACTTGAACGTTCGGATACTAGTGCAAGAATATTGGTATTTATAAGTTATTTTTATGTTTGTTACATGTTTAGAAATGTTTATCTCACAAATAATGTTGTATAATGCATAAAATATAATAATGTATCGTGAATATTACTTTTAAATTAATTTTGTGGTTCAAAAATATTTTAAATGAATTCAAGTTTTCTACATTACATAAAATTTAAAACCCATTAATTTTATCAAAACTTAATTACTGCATTAATTTTATAAATGAGAAGGTATGACTTTATTATTCCTTGACATAAAAATACAGAACAGTGTCCTGTAATATTTAGCTCTGCGCTACATGCGGGCATGATATTGTTTATATTTTATTTTTGTCGCATTAAATAAACAACAGACTCGCTTACAATTTATAGTGACACCTGAGTTTTTAGATAAAAGTTTTTTTAAGGTAAACATTAAGTACAAATATCCGAACTCTTACCTATGTATATCGCGACATTACGTTCGCTTCAGACTGATTGCTGTGTTTGTTGCATTTTGAACATTTATATTCCTTCTTTGTCTTTACATGCTCTTTTGTAAACTTGTTCATAACAATGGAATATTCATAAGCTTAGCTTTACGCTCTCAAGTCGATAAAAGCTCGCTAATAAGATTGGCCGTAGTGGCTGTTGTACCGTAATACAGGTTTGAAATATCTCGCTCAAACGTTTTATTATTGTACTTTTATTTATTATGTGATATTATTTACTTAAAATCAGATTAAATGATGTTAAAAATGGATTTTACGGATATAGGGTTCCTAAGATTAAAGTAGGCTGTGTGAAAACATTATGTAATCGCTTTAGATATATGTATGAAAGAAAATGAAATTAACAAATTAATTGGAAAAAGAAATTGAATTAAAAAAATAAACTTAGATTACTTCAGCGGAATTGTGTTTTGCAGGAATAGTGCTCAATGATACCTGATGTTCTATTAGAATGAAGTGTTTTTATAAAAAAGTGTTTTTATAAAAAATCTGCCAACCAAGTGACGGCAATAAAACAAATATAATGAGAAAATAAAACAAAATTCTTTACCAAATTAAGACAACAAAAAAAAATATAATGATCATTATTAATGTTTTGTTGCTCCAGTGATACTTAGGATCTCATGAAAGTTTACTTCGTCAAAGAAATCTTTTAACGTTCTTAATAAAGAAAACCCATATGTTAGTATAACGCTTCAAAGAACTGCACAAATACACGTAAGTAATAGGTTTAAAGGCTTATGACAGCATTTATTGTGCGTTTTTTTTCCTTTATTTATGTTCCAAATTTATTTTATAATCGAAAATATCATTGAAAACCAATCTGCCGGAAAAGCCTCTTTTTATAATGTTATTGAACAATAAAAGATTTAATGTATTACAAGCTGTTCCGAAAAATTTTCTATGTTAAGTGTATATTTACTCTGAGACTCATTGAAATCGATAGAGCCGATTGCATCGGCTGCATGTAGAGAGAATGAGTCTGAAAAATTTCCTGGAAATTTTAGTGTAGTACGATACTCCAGGATTTCCCTTGTTGCGGGGGAATGGTCATGAAGGGTACTAGAATACCAAGACGGGTGTTTAGTTGACTCCCCGGCTGCCGAGTATCGCTTCTCTTTAATGAATAGTATAGTGGATAAATCTTTTAAGCCTGCTAATGTGGTAACCTAAGAAAGGGAGCTTTACAGGCCCTACTTTTAATCTTCAGACTTTAAGTACCGTTATACAATCTTAGTTTCAAACAATAATCTCACTAATGAGTAGGTATCTCATTGAACACTTAAGAGCCCTTCAGTGGGCATTTTCTCTTGTTCGAAACATATTTATGAGGAAAAGCTTCAGAGAACAATAATGAAGTTCTCGTGATCCCTCTTCAATCTTCCATAATTTTTAGCAGGTTATGATGTAGGAGACTCATTGGTAATCCATCAAGTTGTAGTTCATTTCGCGGTCTGAATTTCTGACTTGCTAAGGTACCAAAAAATGGTTGCTTGCTTAATACAATAGTCAATACAGAGGTTCCTTAGGGTTCTGTTCTGTCCGTAACTTCATTTTTGCTATCGATCAAGCTCTCATGTCAGCTGGGATCAAAATAATATTGGAAAGAGAGGCCAAGTAGATCGTGTTTTTTCACGATTCAGGAATTCACAAAAAGCGGTAATGCTAATCTTAAAATTTAATGCCACCAAAACACAAAATAAATTTAAAGGACAGATTCTGAAGCGTTTGCAAAGAATTTGAATGCTTTAATTCCTGTATCCCCTTTTTACCTTTCGACAGTAAGACGACTGAAAAGTCTTCATATTATTATTGTAGACCTTCCTATCAAGCAGACGAAGTGGCACGCCTCTACCTTTCTTATACGCAAATGATTGGAAGAGTGCAAATTCTAACGCATGCAAATGCGTCTGTGTTTTCGCCCACTTCTGATTTGGATGTGTTTAAGACAACAGTCTGACTGTGATAATGCTGTTATCATCTACGGCTTCATTTCTATCTACTTCTAGTGAAATGATTGTCAAGCGCTATCGAGGCAATATTTTTTATACTAAATAAGAATTTCAAACATAAATATTTTATAATGTTGTAAGTTTGATATAGTGAGAGGATATATATATATATATATAACGGAGGATCAGAAGATAGCTCGTTATCAGATATAGTGAACGATGGAACAAGATTTAGTTGGTAACGCAGCGAGTTCATCCACTCCAAAAATGTCGGTGACATTCCCTTTTTTCTCTGTCAGTTGTCCAACGTCAAAACCGATACCGGTGTGACCTCACTCAAGCTAACTGCTTGACGTTGCCAGCTAATTCGTAATAATTTGTAAAATAAAATGGAAATAAAATCATAATTAATTCTGACGCTCCGACACGGCCATCGTGACATCTCACACGTCCTCGTGTGATGTACCTGAAAATAGAAAAGGTTCTGCAGTAGATAAAAATTTCCACTCGGCCAACCTGGCACAAATAAAGAACTCGGAATAGTCTTAATTATTTTATGGCAAACAGAAAACAACTAATCCTCTTTTATAAAGCAAAATTATTACAACAACCAAAGTACAACCATAAATTAGCAATCAAATTTAACTTAAGTAAACTATGATTCAGAATACTAATAATCAAATAATGAACATCATTTTCGATTATAATATACGCGGGTACTCAATTCGGCGTCCGAACAAGCCATGGACAACCTCATATAAAGTTATTATACCTGGATAACTGAACGGAGTCCGAACAAGCCATGGACATCCTTACAGCATCCGACAACATCAGGATAATCAGGTCGGCGTCCGAACAAGCCATGGACATCCTTACAGCATCCGACAACATCAGGATAATCAGGTCGGCGTCCGAACAAGCCATGGACAACCTCACATAAAGTTTTTATACCTGGATAACTGAACGGAGTCCGAACAAGCCATGGACATCCTTACAGCATCCGACAACATCAGGATAATCAGGTCGGCGTCCGAACAAGCCATGGACAACCTCATATAAAGTTATTATACCTGGATAACTGAACGGAGTCCGAACAAGCCATGGACATCCGACAACATCAGGATAATCAGGTCGGCGTCCGAACAAGCCATGGACATCCGACAACATCAGGATAATCAGGTCGGCGTCCGAACAAGCCATGGACAACCTTACATAAAGTTATTATACCAGGATAACTGAACGGCGTCCGAACAAGCCATGGACAACCTTACAGCATCCGACAACATCAGGATTATCAGGTCGGCATCCGAACAAGCCATGGACAACCTTACAGCATCCGACAACATCAGGATTATCAGGTCGGCATCCGAACAAGCCATGGACAACCTCCTTTTAGCATCCGACAACACATGGATAACCGTGCTGGTGTCCGAACATGCCCTGGACAACCATCCCGGCATCCGACATTATAACATATCGCTAATTTTACAGTTTTAACAAGAACTAGTAGATAGCACAGCAAAGTCATCGTCAGAGTCATAGTCGTCATAGTCTGGTCCAGGCATCCTACGGAGTCTATCATCAAACCGTATCTTATCATACTGGGCATTTCTAGTTATGTTCTCTATTGTCTGATCTCGTACAACAATCAGACCGACTTCGGGCTCTACATCACTAGCTAACAAAATGTCTACTGGCCTAACAACCTTGACAATAAGCTATTCCAGAGGACTTAACCCCGTGACTCTGTGTTGTGAACAGTTTAGTGCTAGTTGTACATCTGGCAAAGCTTCCTGCCACGACCGTTTACTAGTCTCGGCGGCAGTAAGCATCCCCTTAAGAGTGCTCATTGTACGTTCGACCTGCCCGTTTGCCCGAGAACTAACTCGTAAGATCTGAACTCGTGAGTCTTTGCAATATCGTCAGGCAACTTCTTAGCTTTAAGGTCATTCACCAACTTACTAATTTCTTCGCCACGCTGTTGTTCTGCTAACAGCCAATTACTAGTGAACTCAGTAATAGTAATTTGTTTTGACTGTACCTGTGAATGGTGCGTGTGAGCTTCTTTGACTGGAAGAGGGTTTCGTGAAAAGAAGTCCGCATGTGCCATACGCTTACCATCAATGTGAATTACATCAAAGTCAAAGTCCTGGAGAAATGCCCACCATCTGTGTACTCGAGGCGTCAAACCTAGCCTTTTGCGAGTGGACTGAAGGGAGTTGCAGTCGATTACTACGATAAACTTGAGACCATGTAGATAGTGGCGAAAATGCTTAACCGCGTTTACAACCGCTAGAGTCTCCAACTCGTAAGACTGGTATTTCGACTCTGCGGCTGTAGTACGCTTACTAAAATAAGCAACTGCATGCAGCTTACCTGCTTTTTGCATAAGCACCGAAACGTATCCAACCGCACTTGCATCAGTATGCAACTCGATCTGTAGATCTGGATCGTAGATCATAAAAACCGGCTCCCGTGGTAGCTTGGAAATAATTTATTGTCTTACCAGCTCATGCTCAGACTTCCAATCTAGTTTACTATTAGAGCTCGAAGTCAACGCGTATAACGGTGCCATTGTCTGTGAGAATCCCGCAACAAGCTGCCTAAAATAGGAGACCAAGGATACTGGTGAAAGGTGAAAAACTAGGACGAATAATATTTGGTTAACTTTTTCCCTAACAATTAATTAATTAAAACAAATTAATTGGTTAACGTTTTCCCTAACAATTTTTCGCTCCTGAGGACTTAAACGATAAGGGCGACAACTTACTGTTTTGTGGGGGCAATGAGCCTGATGGTCATAGGGTCGGTGTTGGCGTGAGTCACAGGTACACCAGTAATAAACGACTTTTCGAAAGACTTCAAGATGTCAATTAATTCTGCCCTATGTTCTAAAGGTACATCAGTATTAAATTAAAGTTGTTCATTCTCGCTAACACTACACGATTCGATAATACAAGTTTTCTCTACACGCAAACAGTTACGAGTCATGTGGACAGTTAGGCCTTGATATAATATTTCAAGTCCGACCATTATGTCATATTGAAGGCAATAGTCGGGTAAAAATGGAATAGTATTTTTAAAGTAATGTCGTCAATCTTAAGCATAGTCAAAATCTGTAACATCGATTTAACAGATGTTTGCCCTATGCCAGTCATATTAACAATACTATTCAATCTTCTACCTCTAAATTTACTAGATATAGATTCTTTACTTAAAGAGCATTCGGCTCTCGAATCAAAATAAAATGGAAAACGCCCACCGTTATGGTACATATATCCAGTAGGCGCATCTATATTGCACAGGTCCACCCGCTTTCTATAGTTGAAGCTCCGCTGCTACCGTTGCCTCCGTCCTTGCTCCTCCGCTTCGGGCAGCTGGATGAGTAGTGGCCTTGTCCTTGACAGGAGTAACAAGTAATGGAGAGGTGTTCTGCAGCAGGCTTCTTATAGTTGTTGAAGCGAGTTTGGTTATTGTCTCCATTTGGCTTCAAATTCCTCCTCGGGAAGGACTGAGTAGACTTATGGCCCAGTTTCCCACAGTGAAAGCACTTGATGCTTGCATGGCTTGTAGCTGGGCGAATCCTCCTAAAATCTGGCACGTCAATGTTAGGTGGAGCTCTTCTCTTTAAAACGACTCAGCTGTAAGCTCTTGTTGCAGTCATTTTGTATTGTCAATATCAGTGGTACAGGACAATCGTTGAATACGAGGCGCGAACTTGCATTGAAAAGCTCCTTGAATTTTTCTCAGTCATCCCTGGAAATGACACAGTCGACAGTCATGTGGATGCGTCTCCTTTCATTGCACGACTCAACGCAATCATTAACGGGGCGCCATGTTGACATCCGTCAGTAATGCACGTGTCCGCTGTTGCAATCCAAGTACGTGCGTCCACATTGTGTCGGTCCGGATCCAAATCAGGAAGACGAAGTTCGTTCGGAGATCGCGAATGCTTCACGGCCTCTAGCATGGCCAGAAAGTTTCTATTTTGCTGCTCCAGTAACAACAATAACTTTTCGCTTTCGGACGTATTTGCAGCACGTGGGGCGTTCCGGTTACATCCCACTTCTGATAACGGAGGATCAGAAGATAGCTCGTTATCAGATATAGTGAACGATGGAACAAGATTTAGTTGGTAACGCAGCGAGTTCATCCACTCCAAAAATGTCGGTGACATTCCCTTTTTTCTCTGTCAGTTGTCCAACGTCAAAACCGACACCGGTGTGACCTCACTCAAGCTAACTGCTTGACGTTGCCAGCTAATTCGTAATAATTTGTAAAATAAAATGGAAATAAAATCATAATTAATTCTGACGCTCCGACATATATATATATATATATATATAAGAAAGTCGTGTTAGTTATATAACTTGAGTTCCGCCGTTCTTGAGTTATACAGTATAACGAATTTAGCGGAACAAATTTAACTAAAAATTGGTAAATGGTAATGAAACTAAAAATTGGTAAATGGTAATGAAATTCAAAATCTGATTACTTATTTCCTCAAATCGTAATATGTTTTATAAGGATATCGAAATTCTAAAGTAACGTTTTATTTTTTGCTTTCATTTTATTTATATTAGTCAGAAATAGGGACTTTAATACTGAAATCCACAATTTAAAGTTTTCAAAACGATACCACATATAATAATAACAATATCACTTACCCAGCTCCCTGGTCTGAATGATATCTTTGACATGCCATGTTAAGGTCTGTCGGCTCTACTAGCATATCACATTTAAAGCTTGTATTTATGGGATACGTACAAAATTGGTGTTCATTTAAAGGCAGCTCATACTTCAAAATCTGGAATGGAATGTGATATCGATGGACGAGAATGCATTCACTATTTGATTGTGAGGACCCTAGATGACTGTAAACGGACTCACAACAGAAAATTGTTTTGTGTCATATTTGATTGTGCTATCAGTTTTAAAGATTTAAATATGGTATATCTAGTGAAAAAAAAGTAAATGTTATAAAATAAAAAGGTTAAAGTAACAAGTTGTTAATGACTTCAAACCTCTATAAAAGACTAGCTATTTATTGATAGCTTTACAAACCGGAGTTAATGTCATTTCATAGAATTTTATGACACTATTTTTGACGTTTCGAAACTCTATTGACAAATACTGGCGTAAACGCTTATAAGGTATGTCATTATTTTTTTACAATCATATTTTTTTTACTGTCATCATTTTTTGTATATGATTAATGAAATGATGAACGTATGTATGAATGTATGTATGTATATCACGAAGACCAACTTTGTAGGTTTAAAGAATTTAAACTAAACAATAACATAGCATTTCTAGAATTTGAGATATTCAACTACATTGTCATCGATTCAGTTCAGTTCAAGTAATGAAAAATAATTAGCTTATCATTTATCGTTTAATTAAAGTATTTTAAAATTAAACTTCTATGAAATCGCCTATTTACTGTAATATATATATTTTCGTGTATCTGTTCTGTCTCTACGAAGTTACTGAAAGGAGCTCTGAAGGTCCATCGACGCTATTATACTGTCGTCAATAGCTTGCATCAGCTGGCCGTGAATCATTTATGTCCGCACTTCGTACAGGTGCTTCACGATATTTGTATATTTTGATCAGTGATTTAATTAAATATTGTGCCTAGTAGATAACATGCCTTTAACATCAGAATTGTTTATTCCAACTTAACAGTTTATCAGAATCACAATACAATATTTAAAAATTAAAAATGTGCTTAACAATGTTAGAAAATAAAAATGTAGGAAAGTTTAACGAGATGTGTAATTATTCAATGTGTAAATTACATTAGTTGCTCGCTGAAGCAAAGCACATTTTAACGATCCATTGTAACGTATAACACCTCAGAAGTTTCAGCACTGAATAATGCAACCGATTAATTAGCCGAGAAGTGAAGAACTTAGTTTAATTGCAATAGCTCCCCGTATTGTACTTGTCAGCTGTACCTTTATTGGCAATCTAATTCGATAAATTATGCACTTCATGGTACGATGATTAAAATTCCGACTCTATGAATTATAAAGGGGCCAGACAACACTGTCACACGGGTGACATGAAAAAAAGTAATTGTAAACTTTTAGGAGTGTTTGAAAATCTGTATTTTAAATCAAAAATTTAACAATAAATCGTTAAGGTAAACAAGTAAATTTTAATACATATGATAAGTTTACTGTAGAAGAGTAACTTAAAAGAATTTTCTAATTTTTTTAATATAAAGCGACTGATTAGCAACACTAGTTATCATTACTTTTGTAATTATTAAACGTAATTTTGATGAACTTGTTATAACATAATCATAATTTTTTAGCCAAACGAAGAAACCTTCTCCAAAATTATTGCTTTGAACTATCTTTGAATAATTATCTGAATTATTGAGGGATATAATTTTATATACACGTAATCTACATTAAATAACTCTTTTAAAAATATTATATCTTTAGATAGAGGGAATGTTCTATAATTTCAGTAGTAGCACAATGATCCTATTTTATTTAATCGTAAATAAGGCATGTCGATGGTTCGGTGTCGTAAATTACTAGTCCCGTGCGAATAGCCTCTCCCGTCTCTAATAAATACCAATCAATAACTCTATACATATATAAAAAAACTTTATAGACTTGTTATTCCGATATCCCTTTTACTTTTTCTCAATTAAGAAGCATTTTTTATACATTTATATAAATATTTTCATCATCTATGCTATGTTTAATAGCAGCTGCTGAAAAGTGATATATACTTTTTTTTTTTTCATAAATTTAGTATTGAATGTGATTATGAAATCATGGTGAATTTTTTTTTGCATAAAATATAACATTTTATCACACAATAGAAATAGTAACGGTACATACAAAAACGATAAAATTGCAAGAATGGATGAGAAAATAAATATTAAAACAACATTTTGAGTCTCATTTTTATATAAACATAATAGAAATCAATTCTGCGACTAAAAATTCATGTGAAATTGCGGGCGAGAATACATTTTTAAAATGTTTTCAGTGGTTCGAGAACAATCTTCTACCAGACTCTATTTGCAGCGAACACAAAAGTAAACTTAAATCTGGTACCCTCCGGCGATTCGCAATGATTTTATTACAGCAAATACGAGTATATTATGAAAAAGAAATTCAGATACAATTTTTGACACGCCCTTAAACCTAAATTAAATCTTTGTCGTGTAGTTCCAAGACAATTCGATTATACTGATGGTTTAAACACTTAGCGTAATGAGATAGTTAGCTTAAGGTTCACATTGAGTGACGTATGTCAATTCTATGTAGAGCATAGAAATTGTATTGACTTTTCAATATTCATAACTTCGTACGAAGAGACAACAGATGAAAGAAGAATTGTTTAAAATTATTAAATTGAATTGGAGGAATAAAATGAGCCAATGCAAATATTTTTCAATATGTATATAGCATATAACATCTATTGTATATTAAGTTTAAGTGTATTTGATGAATTTATTTTTACGTATCGAACATGTATTGGGCTTCAGAAAAGATAAGATATCGGATAAATAAATTGATACTATCGGAGAATGAAAGTCGAGATGTTTCAGCATTCCATGTATCTATATTTTAACAAACAATATCTCTAAAATTTTACTATTGTTATATTTGGTTTAATAGATTTACAGTAATTTAATATTAGCTGAAAGAATTCTGAAGCATTTTTGTAATACTAATAAATGAAAGTGACCTGTAACAATGGAGGGAGAAAATAGGTTACGGCTTTTTTTTTTATATAAACGTATTCAAACTTGAGCGTGCTAAATAAAAGACAAACTTTTAGAAAACTTAAAGCTTGATTGTAATTAAAGATAATAAGTTAGCATAGGTGTGAGCTAGTGTATTAAATGCGAAGGTTTGTGTGTGTGTTTTAGGAATTTATTCATAACGAATAAACAGTCGATCGATTAGGATTTTTGTAAAGTATTTAACTATACATAACTTTCCTATAAATTACTAAACTACTGACATTAATAACTTAAGACTCGCGAATCCTGATTATTGACCATAGTATATAGGTAACATTGTGAAATAGATTACTAAGATTGTCTAAGTAAATAAAGTCAATTAACAGCAAAGGCAAATTCAAAGCGTACTTGTAGATAGCGAAGCCATTATTGGAAATATTATTGTAACCGTAAACCGGACATACTTCGCTCTGCATAGCATCGAGCGTAAGCATTCATTATTGAACAAAGTTGCTAACTGTTCATACTATCCGACTTTTCACATTACTACAGCACCGCATTAAAAGTTTCATTTCCAATGTTTTTATTACATATTCGCTAAAGTCAAATTAAAAAACTATTTTAATGACATGAACATAACAAGACAGATATATAAAATATCCTATGGATTACTTTTCGGAATTCATAATTTGGGAAACTATTTGAAATTACTTTATATTAATAATGAAACAAAGAATGTTAATTTTGAAAACACCTATATATATTAAAAAAAAAACATATTTTCATATTTTAAATAATTGTGCATGAAAAAAAGGATTTCCATGTTATTGATGTGTCGTCGGTCTTTACACTATGAAGTCTTAAACTCAGTAAAAATGTAAGACTCCTACTGAATTGCATGAACACAATGTTTTATTCAAAATGTGTTCTCGTACGGAGTGGTAGTGAGTGAAACTCATTACTTAAAACGTTTACGCGTTTAACTCGATCTTTATAAAAAAAAAATGTTGAATTAAATTGTTACATACAAAATAATCTCTATTTAAATGCGAACTCATCCTAAGGGTTAAAGGTTCATTTCATTGAATAATTTGTAATGCTTCCAAAATATATAAGTAATGCTTCCTAAATATATATATTTTTTTAATACATTTTCAAGTTCAAGGCCGCACAGAAGTTTTATACGAATGTAATAGCATTGAAATAAATAATAAAAAAGAATAATTTCAAATATTTCTTAATATTTATTGCTTTGGACAGCGGTATTTATAAAATAAGTCTGTCCAACCCTATAATTTTGCAATTTTCTGTAGATTTCTTTTAACTGAAGCAGACTGAATTATTTGTTAAATTTACTTTTACTTAATGTAGCCTTTACTTTTACTTAATGCAGCATTCGCATGCAATTCGGTTATTTATGAAAATATTCAAAATGCTTATCAAATTTTTAATGCATGTTAATTGCTTTTATAGAGAATATTTCTAAGCTAACCGGCTTTCAATTCAATGCGATTGAAAGTTACATTAAGTAAATATTAGATAATAATTTATTTTAACTTTTTATGCCTTGTAAAAATATATAAATATAAGTGAATAGGAATTTTTTTGTCAGCATTAGCAAATAGCAGCGTTTAGAAAAAATAAGGATTTGTTCTTTTCAAAATCTTTTTAACAAAACGACTTCATGTTATAAAAAAATAAAAGCTTTTTCAAAAAGTCTCAACGCGTTTAAAACTGCTGAAAGGTTTCTTGAAACTATTTTAACAAGGGGTTTCTAGTATTTAGACTCCATTTTACCAACTATGATTTTAAAAGACCAACCTTTAAGTTTTAGAATCTCTTTATTGGACTAGAATACTTTCGAAGGGAAACTCTCTGAATCTGTGTGCGTGTTATTTTTACAATCTTTTATTTAACCTGCTGTTCATATGTATCTGAGGGAAGAATCTTGAAATTTAAATTTAAATAGGTTTTTTTAAGCCAACATTTTGGTCTTAAATATAAGATCTGTTGATAAATATATTAGAATTAAGATAAAAAATAAATTATAAGCAAAAGTAAAAACGTAAAAATGGTGTTAAAAATTCTATTGTAATCATTAATTATTTTTTCTTTTAATAAAAGTTGCTATTCAAATAATTTTTATATTTTAACTTTTGTCATATTTTTATAAATAACACTAGTAATTTAAGATTACTTTTTCAAAATTCTCTTTACTTAAGGGTGAAGTATAAGACAACTTTTACAAAAAAAATTAAAAATCTGATGTCCATGCCACTTACTTGAACAATTCAGCCCAAAAGTATACACATATGAAACATAAGAATAGTTTCATATGATGCGATAATGATATCACAATGACAGGTATTATCCTAACAATTCCTTCGCCCCTCACCATCACAAAACAGACAATATGTATTGTTTACAAACACCACAATGCCGATCAATGCATGACGTCCCTCAGCAGTGTTCACATGGCAGCATCTTTGTCTTCGATGTGATGAATAAAACATAAGGCGTCATGCTTTAGCCTTTACATTGAATAACTGAAATATGAGAGGTTTATTTAACACCTTTTTTAGGGTACTTTGAATATATTGATTAGAGTGAAGGTAGTCTTATATTCAAGGCTCTTATCTTAAACTTCATGTGTTATACAATATTCGTGTGTGCATATTCTAACAGGACTCATACTATTAGTTTTTGTATTACTTTTATAAAGTATAAACTACTTATGCAAACTTGTGTTAGTTAATATTTAATTAAAAAGATATTATCTTGTAACTCAAAATATTCCTAATAATGTTTATTTTGTAACGAAAACATGAATGTTGTGTGTACATACAGATATAGCCATGTCCAATGTGTTTTGTAGAATGGCAGTGAGAGTGAACTTCCTACTAATATCTGTATCTCACTGAAGTCGGATAACCGTCGATTTAGTGGCAGTCAGCCCAACAGATTTTGCGAAGCTCACAATAAAGTTAAAGGGGAGGGGAGAGATTAAAAATCGAGCGAGTCCCGGGCACAATGAAAATGTTTTTTCACTGGCCCCTTTCAGGCAAGTGCTTTGTTTGTGAAACGAAGTTCGCAGTTTTTGCCTCTATGTGCTTCATCGCGATTTTCTCTGGGGGGGAAATATTGCGTAATGAATATTCCACTCTGATTGCAGTCACAAATGACTGATACGACTACAGTTTAACACATCGATGGCTCCGCTGCGATAATTTAACCAATCACAGCTCCATATCTTTTTGATATACCATTCACTAGATTTCGGATCACAAATCGTCACGCGTGCCGGATGAAATGTATGAATCAAAAATATTTTCCTCTAAAATATAACGGTTAAAATATTTTTTATAAATATATGACCGTACAATAATATAACCAAGTATATTTTGTGTTAATTCTTCATATATATTTGGTATTATAATAATTTTTAAAGTAAAGGGCTTAAGAGTTTTGCGAAAATTTAAATAAATAAAACATGGTAATTATAATTATATACAGAAAAATGAGTATGGATTATCATTTTCAATAATGATGACTATGACTTTATACTTTTAGAGGTTGGATTAAATTGCAAAAAAATACTAAATTATAACATAATTACAGAATAAACAATACTTATTATAAATTATTCATGATCACACTTCTTCTTAGTTTAATTTATGGAAATGTTTTTAATTTATTTCCCACTTACTTTAATATTAAAACACGTAAAAGATTTTAAGGGATATTTTATTACGTCGGAAGGAACCAATTTCGTAGATCTCAATTTCAAATGTTCGATTATGAGTCGTGTAACGCTAGTACAAGCTAACGAGGTTGTCACATTTTTATTTATTATGTATTCCTCCAGAGACCTCTACCAGCCCATATAACACTTTCTTGAACTTCAATAGAGAAACTGGGCTATAAATTTTAGATCTAATAAATTTTCAAATATAAAATAAATTAAGATATTCGACACTTTAATTCAATATTATTATCAATTTATATAATTTAAACAATAAAATCTAATTTTCATTTTGTTAAGAGCATTATCCGTCATTATTATAGAGGAAAATGAAAGGTCAACGAGCTATTGAACATTTTAATAAAGTTTCGGAGAAGGTAACAACTAATGATGTGAGGGTCAAATTGCTAAAATTATAACCTGTTTAACATTGATAGACCAGTCGAACTATGATGAATATTTTAAGTCTTAACCTAGAGCGAATATGAAACGTAATATGAAATATGTTTAATAAATAATATTATATTATAATTAATTTTAAATTTAGATTAACTTCTAAGTTATATTCGATTTATCTTCGTCACCAATTAAACATCACTTTTATATTTTGGTACTTAATTACTACATTAATAAATACTCAGGAATCAATAATAATGTAGCTTTTTCATTATGATACTAAAATCCGGAAATAAATAACGTAAGATTTTTCAAAGTTTAGATGTCACTTACGTATAAATATTGTTGGCTGTAAATAGTATATAGTTTGTTTATTTGGTATTTTCTGAGGTGGTAGAGCCTAGTTGTTGTCAAGTAACTACATCTCGAATATGGGCTAGCTCGACCGGGTAAGTACCACCACCTCAAAGATGATAGGCGTGAAGTAATCTTTAATTCCTAAGTTTCGTCCGATGAAAGAGAGAGCGAGTTGCCCTTTCCTTTTTTCCACACTTTTCTCTACAGGGAAGTTTGTGTGCCTGACCTTGATGACCTTCTGTCCTGTATCTGTTTAAGACTGTTTTGAGGTGTTGAGCGTGTTTCATTAGCATCTCCTCCAAGGAGACCCTGACACGCTGGTCAAATCGGAGGCCATTCTGTACTCCGTAACAGCGATCCACAAAACCCGTTTCTCAGATTAGACTACGGGCAATGCTTATTGATACTATGATTATTGGACCATCAGCATCCCTTATTCCTTTGATCTCAAGGGTGGCAAAGCATCCGTAACATTATGTTGCTGAAATCCATGGGTGACGTTAACTACTTCCCATCAGGTTGGCCGTCTGCTCGTTTGCGACCTTTACCTAAAATAAAAAAATAAGGAAGTTTAGCACAGGTAGCAAAATAATTTGAATGAAATTGGAATAAAGTCTTTTTATCGTGTTTTACATAATATACTATATATGATATATAGAAATAAAATAATTAATTAATCATAATTAATATTTGCATTATATTGTATACTTTTAAAACGAATTAAATATAAGTTGGATTACAATAAATTCCTAAATACAATCAAAATTAATTCAGTAAGCTGTCCCCTTCTAAATCCTCAACATAGTATCCATAGAATTTAATAGGTTACCCGATATTGGATAAGCAACTATAGGAGAGAAAATAGTCCCTGAATCAGAACGCTTTCCGAGGCGCCCGTCCGCCGCTGTCAATTGAGTTGACGGGAACTTCCGAACTTATTGTTTCACTTCACGTTGTGCCACATTCAAAAGTCAGACATACGGCCTTGATGAGGCTGGGTTATTATTACCCTAACGGTGATTGTTGTCTTAAAATTGAATTTTGAAATGAAACATATATACGTATATGTATGTATATATAACTATGCTATTACTTGTTAATTGTTATTAATTGATATGATGTTAGATATAGGATATTTCTACCTGATTCTTGAGGTAACAACGAAAGTTCAATTTCGCAAAAAGTAATTACATGTAATGTCAATAATAAATTATATTAAACATATTTAATAAAGTTTCGGGTTTATTTACAAAGACTTTAGGAATTATCGTGAGGTATTTTGAACGATGTCAATGTTTTTGATAGAACAAATCACTTCTAAGTTACTTGTAAAATAAGTTTGTAAGATAATTATGATTTTTTTTAAATGACGAGTTAATATCTTACATAGTATTTTTTTAAATGTTTAGTTTGTGTTATTTGTATTACTTTCAGCACACAATCTTTCAAATAAATATTAGTAAGGAATTCTGCTACAACTTCAAATGGCTCTACATTAATTTGAGCCTCGTTATTATCATAAAATAATATAAGTTGAATGTTTGATTTTGTTATCCATATTTTTCATTTGTAAATATTATGCAAATGAATATCCCTACAAACCATATCATATTTTATTTCACGCACAAGTAAAATAAAAGAAGTCATAGATCATTCAGAGTGAGCAAATTTATCTTCGTTCATGCCCCTGATACAAAAAACGTAATATTGTATTTTGTATGAGACGTAGGTATTCCAGATCCTTTATAAAGGAAACATTGCAATCTACTTAAGGTTAGAATTGGGGCGGGAGTTGCTTTTCGTTATATTTGAAATAGTTGGCATACATCGGAACTGAAAGACTTTAATTTATAAAAATTCAAAATAACATGTAAGGATTCCTATTTAAAAAAAAAAGTTTTAACTGATTTGTTAATGTGCAGACATTATTTATAGTATAAATTAAAAACACCTGTTAAATTCAAGTAATATTTTCGTTATTATAACTTATCAAAATATCGTAATATAATCAAATTGTATTGTTAATTTTAATTTGCCAACTAATTTGATAATGAATGTGAGCGTTAATAAATTGGTGATATTATAAAGGAAAACAAACTAAGAGTAACACTAAGAAATAAGGGAAGCAAAAAATTGTCCAACTACCTGCTCTACGGAGCTTAAACGGTCATTTATCGTTGATTTTAACACTTGATAAAATTCTTTTATTTTGCGACTAGTGGATTTAAAATATTTGATAGCAGCGGAAGTTTTTACCTGTGGACGCTATTGGTTGACTTTATTTAGTTTTTTAAAGGTGTTATTTATTACGAGCAGACAAAAAGTTTTAAAATGAATAAAAAATTCTATGATTTTACCTTTAAAATGAGAATAGCTTTTTACATATATTATAAAAGAATGTTACTATGTATTTGTTTACTCGCCAAATAAACAAACAAAAAATATTCTATACCATAAGCATTAGAATACGTATCATCAAGTTTATAAAGTATTGTAGTCTACAAAATAAAATTTTACTAAACTAATTTTTGTTTATCGTTGAGATATATAGAAGGTGATCATTCGGAACACGGTACATTTATTTAATTTTTACTATTTACACTACGAAGTTTGTCCGGGAAGCTATTTATTAATATAAAAATTAATATTAATATTCACTTGACATTTTGACGGAATAAAAATAATTAAAATATATTAATACCGTCAATTTAAAGATGAAAACTCTATTTCTAATATATATTTTTTAAATCTAGTAATTTATTTATATTAAATTGATACGAATGCTACCATTACCTATAATATATTAATGACTGTGTATCTAATGATAGAAATTAGATACACAGGATAACAATTAACTCCGATTGGAATCTGAGACGATGTTAGACGGTCCACAAAACCGGATTACTTCATTCACTATACGTATATTGTATAGAGACTAGGGCAGAGGGTTTCGCAGTGCATCACGCACGTGTTGTTAGATTAATTGAATGTCTCAAATCGCCGACAACGTACCGCCCGCATCGCAGGCATCGTCCCAAGGAATTAATTGAACAAACACATTGATTAAATAAATAACAATTATCTCACAAGTGACTCTACAGCTCTCCTATGCACTTGACTTTTTTTGATATAACTCATGTTTTTCATACGACGACGTCTAGGCGCGGGTCGCAGGGCGCGGGCGGGATGAGAGCGGGTCGCGGGGAGGGGCGGGTCGTGCGGCCTCTCGCGTTTAGTACAGCGCTCAGCAGGAGTGTCGGACGCTCGGCTTTACAGTCGCCGACTTTAGTATTCTTCGTTTATTTTCTTTTCTATTCGTTTAATTTGTCGCTCAGCCCCATAACCTTTAATGTGGGAAGTTTCGACGTTGTTGTATGAGTTTTAAAGTTATATGTCCTACCTACATTTTGTTGACAGTGTCACGTGCGGAGTTTAATTGTTACCGGTTCCGGAGTTTACAAGTGTTTATAACGCATACGGCCTTCACTTGAGGCAGGTAGAGTCGGTGGATCATCAAAAAAGTGCCCTGAGTTATTGGAATTATTAAAAAACACTGGAATTGTGAAGGTGTAAGTTGTACAGAGTTTGTGGAGTGATAAAGTTTGTCCTACTAAAAAAATCACAATTTCTCGCGGGTTGACTTATAGGACTCTGCTTGGAAACTCTGTATGAGTACATTGCAATGAAATATTGAAGTTTCGATAAGTAACAACATAACCTTTTCGAAAAAGGCGCGTGTTTACCGGACATGCGCAGTGGGCTCCTCCAAATTATTTATTAGTGGCTTATAATTTTATAAACAAACGAGTATTTGTGGTTTGGTGCCGGTCTGTAGTGCATTCTAATACCAAGTGCGCTTGTGTTATAAATATTGGATTAATTTCAAAGAAGTTTTAAAATTTTCGGCAATTGTTTGGATTACAAATTGAGAGTAACGTTCACCTGTGGGATTTCGGTGTTGAATTGCGCGCGCAGACTGTCATTCCTTCAGGTGAGTTAAAAGTTTCTAAACTAGTAACTATTTTTATATTATTAATATGATCAAATTTAAATTAATGAAATAAGTAATAATGGACACTGCATGAACAAAAACATTTTTCTTATTAATTTTAATATATTACTTATGGAGATACAACATTCTTGTTCGGGACGGTACTATGTGCCGGGCGGGTCGACCCCGACTTTTTGTTCGTTTTAAACATAACCAGTTGCTTATTCTTTTGGTTTTGACTTTTGATGACGTCATCGTTGAAATGTATTTTGTTCTCTTTCATACATCACACTCAGTGATCGAGGATGCATATTGCATATATGAATATATTACTAGAGATTGTTTTATTTTGGTAGTTTCTTTATGGCATGTTGTTTTAAAGTTTGTTTGATAAACTTATATTTTAATTAGGGAACTTGTATTGCAAAGTAGGCTTAAAGCGTAAAGCTTAAAGTGTAAACCTACTTGAACCAAGAACCTAGTTTCCATTGTTTTATTGTTTCTGTTATTCGTATACACTTTTATCAATGCATGTTTCTTGTTTATTGTCAATAAATAATTCATTTCAATAACCGTGACTAAATAGTTTTTAATATCATTATGGTTGCATGTAATGTAGCTTTATAGAATAAATGACAATTGCTGTTAATTTAAATTGTCAGTTCTCATAATCTAGTCTTCACCTTGAAAAATCCAAATTACATTCATATGTAAACTTGTACTTTCCAGTAATTGTATTATGGCGGCCAGCGAAGCGTCGAAGCCACGGTCAAATACATCCTATTTTAAACAAAATTTGCTTAAAGCTATTTCAGCTCGTATGATTGTAAGTGATAAGGTCTATTGTCGATTGTGGTGTCTGGAAACATCCACGTGTAATTTTAATGAAGTGTACAAAACCAATTACTGAAACCTATAATGTCTTGCCGAATTCGTTGGAAGCTAATTAGTAAGACACGTAATCCTATAAGTATATTATATTTGTAATAATTTAGTATAATATGTATTAGGGAGACTCTAAGCATTGTCAGCTTTTAACTCGTCTTTTAATTAGCTCAGTGAATTATATGTTGCGATGTTTTAGGTATATACTTAAATATATATTATTTTAAATATATATGTGTGTATGTCCATACATATTAATGATGGAAAAGATATTTCATGTAGATATTTTGCTAATAAGAATATTTGCACTAATTTATATTAACATTGTTGCAATAAATGTTATCCAATTTTTAAAATAATTATTAAAACGTTCACGAGAACTATGTACGGAACCGTCTGTGCGGGAGTCTGACAATCCGAAACCGGTTTTTTACTAACCTAAGCCAAAAAATTCCTATGTTCGGCTGTAAAAGTGTGTTTATCAAGGCATTATGATGTGTGTCTGGAGTGACAAAAAGGAGGAGGGTAAAAATAATGTAGAAAATTCTAATTTCATATTTATGTACGTAACAAATACATTTTCTATTTTTGAGTAGCTTTACGGCTATTGGGCACAATTTTTTACTACCTTTACTTTTTTTAACGTTCTCAAATTTGTCTTTTACTTTGACGAGGCGTTTACGACTTACGTGTCTAATAAATAGTAGTAAAAAACTGTTTATTTATCAGCTCAATACTTTTCACTTGTTCATTCGATACAATAACTATTTGTTCATTAATTGGTCACGAATAATAAATTATATACCAACTGAAAAATATTTAGGCTAAGAAGAATTATAATACTGATAATTATAACAGCTTTCCCTTTTTAAATATATGTAACACGATGAATTTTGCCATCGCGTTTGATATGTTTCGTCTTTAAGCGCAGCGGAGCTGTGGAAAGTATTAATAGATATGCCTCCGTTCATCAAAAGCTCTGAACTTCCTAAGATTTTAAGGAAGAGGTGCTCTTCATAAGATTTTTCTAGAAAATTATTTACATGATATAAGAACTAGATCAGAAACAGTCGGTGACGTCATAACAAATACATTAATACTTATGGTTATTGATTAAAATATTTACACATCCTTGTGACTTACATATAAAAAAAATTAAGGACTTGCGTGTATTAAAATCTCATATTCAAGTTCTTTGATCCATGTATTATGTAAATATGATTCTTTAGGTTTTGTAAATATTTAGCTCTGTATTCCAGTTATAGTTTTAAAATTACGCCATTTACCATAACGATGGCTTTAATTAATTTTAACTCAGGAAGACCATTAAAATCCATTAGCGAGTCAAGCTTTTTACAGCACTGGAAATACAGCAGAATGTGCCGTCGCGTTCAATATTAAGGGTTAATGTTTTTAAAATTTTCTGCGGTTTTAAACGATTTTACTCTCTTACATTTGTACACTGAGTGGATATAGAAAATTGTTTACAAATTTACTCTGCATTCTCGTGACAATATTTATGAACTAAATGAGTTTTATTTATAAAATACGAGTTTATGCCCGCGACTTCGTATGGACTTTGGAATTTAATTTATAGGGATCTCAATAATGTACTTATACTTAAATTAAATAATTGTGGTAATTATGTTACTGGTAACGCCATCTGAGGTATATTACATGTGTATATATAAAATATTGTCCTGTTATTTAGATAACAACACAAGATATATTAATCTCATTTGACCTATATTTCTCAGCTTTACTACTAAAAAAATTCTTTAAAATCCGCTCAGACGTTTTTGAAAGGAATTTCAAGGAACAAGGGATACATTCAAATATCCTCAAAAACTTTCAAATTTATTATATTGGAGGATAACTTCCAACTTTCGAATTTTGTCAACATAAAGATTTTTGTTTAAGTGAAACGTTCACGTGGTTTGCAGAAAGCCCAATGTCTAATGAAATGAGCAAATAGAAACCATTTCCTGTTCACGATCGTTAGGATAACACAACATAACACATGAAGTATAAAACTTAATTATAAAATATTAAAAGATCATGTGAAGAGAAATTGATATACTGTTTATAGAGTTAATGTAGGTTTCTTCAAAAAAATATTTAAATGAACTCTATATATAAATCAATTACATAGCTTACGGACATACGAAATAAGATAAATATGAAGAATTTATAATGAATATAAAAGAATGCAGTCGAAAATCTCAGTCTAAATTAAGATTAAATAGTAATTAATACTAGTACCTAAAAAATATTTCTATGAAAAACTTGTTTTTAATATTTTTTACATAGTAGGTAAAAGAAAACTGGTGGATTTTCAATAAAACAATTACTTTTGTTTCTCAATAAACGAAAAAAAAATTAATTCATTTGTGATGTTCACAGAGTGGCTGGGGGAGAGAAATTTTAAAAAGCACAGATAATGTAAAACTTGATATAGACTCAAAAAGGCGCGAAATATTAAATGTGAATATTACAACAAAACATTGAAAATTAAAAATAGTGTCTTACGGAAATTTGTTAATCATAAGTATTTAATTACGAACAATTATCCCCGAGTAATCTTTCGTCGCGAACAATTTACTTCACTGACCAAAACAAGCTTGCATAAGATTCAGAATGCCTCCTTCCGCCTTAAGAGGTTGACACAAGGCTCAAAATCTTCGGCTTAAGGTTTAATGAACTGTCTGCCACTTAACGATCGTAAATATTTGAAGGCCTCCATGCTTGCTGACATCGCCAAGAATGTTTACTTGATCATCTCCGTTTGCGCTGTGCTAAACATATGACCTTAGAAACGGCAATGGAAATATATTCTCGAAATTTCGACGATAATGCGTAATATTCATGAATACGATGTCTTAAGTGAATATTCACTTACATATTACTTTGAATATATTGATTATTTTTGTCATTAGTCACGATTCCTATGAACATAGGTCACCGCATTAAGTCGCTTTGTAAAATTTGTATATCTGGAATATTACTACGAATATAGCAGTATCGTTTTAAATACCTATAATTATTTGAAACAATAAATCTTCAAACGATTACAGCACTGATCATATTATCTCGATTGTTAATCTGAAAGTTTTATACGTTTTGAAAAGAAAAAATTTCGTAATTACAAAATTCAGATGGAAAGACAGATATAAAAAAAAACTTCGAATCATAAACAGCTCACCTGAGGGGTCAGATGTCAAGGATTATGAGAGACTGTTTATCAAAAGATAAATTATTACTTTGCGACAAACTTAAAGCGTTAATAGATGAGTAAGCATTGCGTATACATTTCATTAGCTATGGCTCTGTGCCTTTGCTCAATAATATTGAGCAGCTGGAATTTAGTAATCATAGCCTTGTTACGAACTTGGTATGCACCTTCAACATATTTTGTATCGTGCCATAATTTAAATTGGAATATCTACATTAAATTCATAAAATTAAAAGTTTTGAAGGTATAAGGATGGCTCCATGAAATAGTTTCAGCGTGAAAATTAAAACTAGTCCAGAAAATTTAAAAATACGTAAAAATAGCCAATTAATGGTACAGCTTTTATAAAGATATTTAAGATTGCGCACAAATGATTAATTAAATATGTAATTTATCGTATAAGTTAAAATAAATTTAAATATAATTAAATTTATTAAAAACAGCTGCTTCGCTATAGTCCGAATAGTTTTAAAACGGGTTCCCAAGGTTACATCATCACTGCTAACGAATGTATCGTCTACAGAGATGTCGATTTAAAATATCTTTTATGCCAACATCAAGAGTAATAAAAATAGTAGTTTCGATTGGGCTTAACAACCGGATCTGGGCTCGACCCGCTAACGAAAACAGACACGGACGGACGAACGGATTTATTTCTTGATGTCATCAATCGATTATATTATGGATGCATACATAAAGTTTACTTTCATCTGTTAAACAAGTTGTAACACCAGACATAATTTTTTATTGCTAATGGTGAACACTATGTAATGTTTAATATTCGGCTTAGACGAATATAATGTCTTGGTTTTGTTCATATGATATTAGTTTTTTTTTAGCAATACATTTTTTAAGCTTATGTTTAGCGTCTGGTATTTGGGATTCACCTTGATGGTTGTAGTTTTAAAGATTTTGCATGTCATTGCCAAACTAATCACGACATTGGTTTCAAACAAAAAAATAGCTTTTAGTATATTAGCAAATAATTAAAATAAACACCCATTTCTAAAGCCAGCGATATTGCCAACCCGGTTTCCATTTGACGCTGCCGACAAATATCAAAATACCAGGGAAGCGATCAATGCTTAGTTAACTTCCATCGTGTACCGACGACGGGGGAGGCTGAACGGTAATTAATTACCGCTGTCACTGACAAGTGGAGCTAGGTGAGTCGTTTAAGTAAAAGTATGTATAGGACCTCTGCGCAAATTGTTAAAAAACATTGTTTGAGAACAACCGAGCTGAAGGTTATTGGAAAAGAAATTGATTAAACAACAGGGACATTAGCTATTCATGGTTTCAATATTATGCAAAATAAATGTATTGAAATCGAGCCTGAGAGACTAAAACTAAAAACGGTCTGGAAAAACTATAAAAAATAATAAGTACGTAATAAGTCCGATAAGAAATCTAGGTACAAAGATTTATGTGCTTTTAATCATGGCGTTTATCAGAAAATTCATGTAATAAATGTTGTACGCAGTAGAAAACAGTAACGACAACTGTACTCTGGAATACTATAGTGTTCTAGAGTACAGTGCAGTGGAACGATGAAGTTGCAAAAGTGTGCAAGTGAATCCTGCAGACTGTAGTAGATACGTCTCCAGCGAGTCATACGTAATGCGCTCGATAATATATATTCAAATCGCATTTATTCGCCAAAGCCAACGAAACAAGGTTCTGTTAGCAGAGGCGTGAGACAATCCCCTAGAGGTACGCTTCGTAACGGTTTCAAATAAATAATAATATATAGATCTCTGTGAATGTCAACACGACGAAAATTATACCTTTGATACACAGTTTATTTCTATTTGTGAGTCAACAATTCGCAAAAGTCTTTTAAATAGACAGTACGTTTTTGATAGTTTAAATAAGCAAATAATAATTTACTATATTAGAATACTTGTCACGCTTGTAGAGTTTTTGACGTCGAGTTTTAAAGTAGCACTTGTCCCGTTTAAACTACGTAATTCAGACGGAGTCCACGTAAAGTTTTATTGAAAATTTAAAATTCTTAGCGTACAGTTGGTTTTGTGGAGACCACATTTTTTTTATTTAAGGATACTCCCACTATCAAAATTTAATATGAGTTCTTTTGTCAGTAATATCTGATATTATTTTAATATTTTTTTGTATATTGAATAGAAATAAAATCGATACCATCTTTATAAGGTGTCGTTGAAATTTATCCCAGTTTGCGAGGAGGATGTCACAGGGACTCAAGTTTCAAATTGTTTAAATAGGATCGACGGAGTTAAAGAGGTTACTACAATTAGCCTGCTCTAGAATATAATCCTTAACTGTTTGTTGTAATAAGATCAACACGTGTTTGTGGTGTGATAAGAGAATATGGCTATTTGTTGAACATTTTGTGAAATAGTCAATAATTTTATCTGAAACGACTAGTATTTATTTTTGGTAATGCCCTCATCACTTGTAATATATAAAAAAAACACATTTAATATAAAAAAGTTTATATTTAGCTTTGACTATAAAATTTATTTTCAAGTTTTCACTTTCTTGATTATTGGACCGTTATTAAAGTAGAATTTTGACCGCTTTTTCCTGAAGCAATGTCAGGTTGTTGTCATTAGAAATATGATAAATATTCTTGGAAGTGAATGATAGCCGATAAGAAGCTGGCACCTGCGCCAATCTGCGGAATGCCATAAATTACTTAGCAACTAAGCTATACTTCTAAGCCCGCGTTTAGTAGAGACCGATATTAATTTAATAAAGTAATTTCAGACCCATCTTATAATTACAAGGTTTAGTTTCGTTCAAATGTCAAAGGATTATTTTTAACATACAAAATAATCATGAGGTCACGATGTACACACAAAATGCCCTCTTTATAATGATTCACGAAGCGTGTCGGTGAACGTACGACCATTGGCTACTAGAAACGGATCGTGTTTAATTTAGTGACCTTCACTCGCCGTCTCAAGACTATCTGCTATTTCAAACATAACGTGCGTTTACACTAACGTTATATTAAAATTTAATATAGTATAGAAACAAAAACAGATTTATATTTTATCTTACAATTAGAAATATGATTTACTAGATATCTGCTAATTTTAAATACACATGAGACAAAAAACATAACTTCTATAAAACAATTCTAACTAATGAATATCGTTGGATCTATTCGAATATAATAAAACTGTAGGGCTTTTTTTGTTTTTGTTTTAGTTAAAGTAGAAAACAATCTTTTTCTGTAAGGTATGTACATTTTCAAGGAACGCCTGACGCTATCAAGCTTAACGTTATAAATCTGTGTTGGACTTGAGTTTCTTAAATATTGATATTTATCAAGTTGGAAGAATACGCGAACTGTTTTATTAAAGATAAAATTATTAGACTCAGCTACCATTTATGTTTGTTGTAAAATATGATTAATGAATGCGAATATTATTTAAACATTTTAATGGCATCGTTAATTTTATTCCATTTAATTTTTGTTCGTAATCCGTCCGTAAAAATTGCTTTACGTATGTCATCATCAAAAGAAGTCAGGATGTCACATACTAAAATTAGAATCAATTTTGTAACGTATCAAATTGCCGTCGGTGATAATAAACAGCCGCAAGAATATTGTCTGAAACATTGGATCTATTCCAACAATCGATTATTTTCACCCCAGGATTGTGACAGGAAGTCACCGAACGGTGTAACATTTTTTCGTAACATTTTAATTCGAGCGCTAAAACATTTATAAGAAATAAATAGTTTCTACATTCACGAAATTCAGAATGAAACCTGTACGAATATAAACGGTTTTGATTTTTATTTGTACGAGAAATGTTTGGAAGTGCAATTTATTCGAGTTATTCCCACACTAACGCTGTGGTGTAATATGATTTAAGAATTAACTATATATCAAATGTTTGGCACCTGTCAAAATGTCCAGATAAAGCTTGACAATTTTATCATTTATTGACATATCACTGTTAAGAATCATCATGTCCAGAGATAAGCTGATCAGATTCTTATAAAGTGAACCAAATACTCTAATTTTTAATATTTGCACAACAAGAGAAAGATTATGATGGTATATGATCTTAATGTGTTGCAAATATTTTTGGCCTTAATACCTAAAAATGCCTAATGCCTAAAAATTTTATCGTAGACAAAATCTTTCAGTTTCTAAACTGACTTTATGTATTGAGAATCAACTATTCTTTTTTTATAAATACACAGAAACGAACTTCCTAATCCTGAGAGAATGGAAAAACTGAGCAGGAGGGAAATATCCGACGAAATTTCAAACAGAGGTTATGGTTCTGTTTGAAAGCTCCAGCAAATTTAAAAGCGAAGCTCAGTTCACAAAAAGTTATGATGGCATATTTATGCTTGTTTAATATTGACAATATGACCAAATAAAAAGAATATAATGTATATGCTCTTTAAAACTATATTTAACATAAAATGAGGTCTAAGACAGTCGCGAGTATTTATTTATATTTAACATAATTTTTAAACAAAAATATGACTTAAACTATATTCAAACAAGTATTAAATCACGTTAGTGAAGATTTTAGTAGAATTATGTTAATATTATCGAAAATACAATAATATTTATCAAAAACAATAAAGTCAAATATATCGGAAAAGTTAACTTAACAGGGAAACCTTTTATTATGTCTAAGGTTATCAGCGAATATTCCTATAGGTTGGTTTTTTTGCGTGGTTTCCCGATATACGAATACGCCAAGGGAATATTTGCCGTTAAAATAAACTTCGTCTACTCTTATAAATTTACCAAGTACGTAAATAAAAGTAACCGTCATACGCAAAATGTAAATGTTGAAGGTCTGTCTATCGCTTGTCCATATTTGGTCTATTAATTATTATTTGTTAAGGATTATATTCATGAATATTCATAGCTAAATATCATTACAATTTACTGTTTAAATTATAAAATCACAATATATAGAAACAAATAAATGTTGATGAATATTACCCACGCAGAAAATACGAGTATAATTTTCTTCACCAAAATAAATTTCACTTTATTCATGAATAGAAATATTAAAAGAATGAAGCGCTTTTTAAGTTATCATTAAGGATTAAATAAAATAATGTCATATGTTATAAGTGGTCTAAATTTGGGGTAGCATTTAATTTGAAGAGTATTGCCAACGAAAGGAGATAAATTATGTAAATACAGAGTACCTACAGAATATTGAATATTGTATGACGTCATTATAGCGTCATGTTGCCGAGTGTTTTCCGAGTAAAAAAAAACAAAACTGTTCGTCGATAGATGAATCTATCACATATCAGAGAAGTTATGGATGTTTACAACGGGGTACCAAATACTAATCATTTGCTTTCAGAAAAATTGAGATTCAAATCAAATATTATATCCTATAAATATTGGTTTAAAATAGTTATTATATCATTGTTCAATAGCCTTGTTAATGAACGTTGTCACGATTAGTTCAACTCGCCGTACTATTGCGATTAAAATTATTTATATGCCTTACAAATTAATTAATAATTTCAATTGGTTATATGAATTAATATCGATTAGTATTTCTTGGTAAAAAATATATCTAAATGAAAAGCAAAATTAAAACAGAAGTAAATTTAAAACTTTATATTATATGAGTTATTAAAGATTCAATTAAATATAGTTATTGCGTGCAAATAATATGCGGGCCGTAGACTTCCGTGAGTCGATGATGAGACGATTTGCTAAAAATGATGTCATACGTTATATCGAGGGCCAAGGTTCTCATAAGTATTATTGCGCAGTTGTAACTGAAAAGTCCAGCGGAATAGAAATAAATTTTAAAGAGGGTTCTGCTTTAAAACATTTTCATTAAGCCTAAGCTTGCGCTTATCGAACACGACAATATTATACTCATTCCAAATCTCCATTCAGAGCCGTTGAGATTAAAATTGACGAGGAATATTTTAAAATAGAAATTCAGTGAATAGGTCAATAAGAGAGGTGAAGAGAGGAAGAATAAAAATTTCAGCCAAGTTCCTTATCAAAATTAGGTTGTGAGTTAAACAGTGTTTTATCAGAAACGCTACACCATTTAGATTCGGTTAAACTTTGGTGGGGAATTTGTAGCGGAATGTTCGGTAAAATTCCCGAAATAGGAACCGACATCGTGCTCCCGGCGGGAACTAAGACGTTAAATCCTCGTTACGACCACCTATTGAGCCTTTACTCAGTTTCTAAATAGATACAAATTGCTGAATGAATTGCTATAAGGAATTAACAGTCTTAATGTTCTTACAAGGCTTTCAGTTCATTGTTATTAAATAATTGATACCGTTTCCCAATGTCAAAAGACTCAAAAACACGAAGTCCAATAATTATTTCTGAGTTACCTGCTGTTACAATAGAACATATTTGTAAATTATCAAGTAATTGTAAATCTTAATATGAAAAAAACATAGAGATCAAATGAAAATGCAAAAATTTTATAAAGACCTTAAAAAAGTCGTTCTGAATGACAATGGGAATCGGAGTTATTTAACTTGATACTATTGACGTATTGATATTTAAAGTCGTCGATATACAGACGGAGGTGGTTAATTGAGTGTGAGATGAATTATGATATATTATAATCCAATAAAAACAATGTTAACCCAACATTATTGAATATTTCTACATTCATAGCCACTATTTATAACAGTGATAGCATCTATATAATTGTAAGTTTTATCTTTTGTATACATAAATAATATGATATAATAATGGCATTTACCTACATTGGTAAAGTTTGTTACTCCGTAATTATAAGGACACGCACGTCAGTTAAATGGTAAGTTGTTTTATACCAATTTCATACATTATTGATATAATCGGATTGCTTTTGTAATATTCATATAATTTATATAGTCATTGTTATCATTGTTGTTCATATAGCATCTTATTTTATTTAATTTTATAACATACGAAATATGTATTGTACTCCGTATTAGTGGAATAATGTGGCGAGAGAACGGAAATGGAATGACTTCTTTTTACCACATATTTATTATTTGGTGAAACCTCAAACATTGTGATGTTCAAATATAATAATAAATTGAGTATCGGCTGTACTGATGACTAAATAAAATTAATAAAATGTACTGAGTAGGTCATAGCACAGACACTGTAGTTATTGATCGATTGGTATTTTGATTTTAGTTATTAATAAATTGGGATGGAGCGACCGCACTTAATTGATGAACGCGTCAATCCAGAACAAAGTAAAACGTCATGTAAATGCTAATTAATACTGATATGTTCTATCATCATATTAGTTAACAGTAATCATTATTACTGACAACAATAATATTGCTATTAAAATTACTTAAATATGATATTTTTATTAAATAACATTTGATATGTCAATCGCTATACTCAAAGTTCGAGAAGTAGTTTATTATGAAACTTTGAATGTAATATTGATATTAAATTAGTTTCAGATAAAAAGAAATAGCTTAGGTTAAAAATAGTATATAAAACATATAATTTTTTTTAAAGCATGTTTAAGATTTAAATCATTCCCTTTGATATACTAACATAAACATTAATTTCAAATATGTGAAGAGGTTCTTATTAATTGCATCTGGGTATATGTGTCATAGTCCACTTCAGATCTGCTATCGCCTTTAGAGTCCACAAATATGAATGACTGAAAGGTGTTCTCGAACACTTCTGAGCAAACACAATCGTTTGTAATGCTGCCACTAACGATCTGTACTTAACTTAGTTCGTTTCAATGGATTTATTGCATACTTATTTGCTGTCTGGTGTATTTGTAATTTTGTACGTCTTCTTTAAGAATCATAAGTTTAGTTTCGAAACAGGGAACTGCATATTATTTAAAAAAAAAATCTAGAAGTAACATAACCTATGTTAGTATTAAGTAAATCAGTTTTCAAATTTTACTAACAAAACACACTGATTGCCCTTATATACTATAAATGCATATGCGTGTATAATATATCATCAGTGTTAAAATACAACAAAATTACTGGTTTATTTTCACAGTATGGTAGAACTGTCGTCAACCCTGTTTTTTTTTTTGCGTTTTAGAATTTTAAAAAGCGGAAAAGGAAAGTTGTTGAGAAATATTATTGTTAAACTTCGACTTTGAAATTAGTTCTGCGTTCATAGATCATGATGAGAGCGAAAGGGATTATTATCGTATTAAGTATTTACTTGGCTAAATGAATTTCAAATGAAAGCAAATAAAGCAAAACAACGAGGTCATGTCAGCGAGCCTTGAATAATCGGCTGGACTTTAATCCTCTTATTAAATTAAGTATTGGTGGCAAACGGATTTGGTACGAATGATGAAATATTTTATCGTCTAATACATTAATACACACAGTGTAGAAGTAATGATGAAACATGAACATCACATTTTATGTGAAGTATACACTTATATATTAAAACATCTTTAAAAATCCTAGAGATTTCATCGATATACCCTTAGTGTTCAATATATAATTTCAATCAATCGTGTAATTAAAATGAAAGCTATTGTATGTTACATGTATTTATATACTGTTTGGTGGTTTACATCTGTGTGAGTGCCGGTTTAGATTATGGTTATGTATTACAAGGAATGTAAATATAACGCTCATGTTTCAATGACAATAAACAACGTACAACATAAATTGAGGTCGCACCATTAGCTCCTCTATAACCAAACCTCGTTTCGGTTAATCTTATTGTCGTCTTAATTATACCATTATGTGAGTTAATTAAGCAGACAAGCGCATAATGTCTGATGCCGAAGCTTCAGTCAAGCGCCCTCGAGACGGAAAGATAAGGCAAGGATCGGTGTACTTGACTACAGATATCCTTGTTTCATAAATCGATAATACCTCACCGTATTCATTGACGAAATGGCTAAGCTTACCAGCCTCCAAGAAAATTAGGACAGTAGAGAAAAAATATGTGAAAATCTGCTACGTACTTTGGACAATACCAAAGTTTTATACATGTACAAGTTGAGCAGATTAAATAAAAATGATTTTTTTTATTTCTAGCACTTTAAATATCGAGTCATAATACTGGAGTATTTCACGCCTGCCGTTGAGGATTCTCAGAAGAACTTTCGAAGGACTATTTATATAGTTACGAGACCAACCAGAACTATAAGGCACTATCATATGACATGGTCATGATTTGACCCGATTACAGTCTATAATTTTTATGCCGTTACATATTATATAATAAACAAACAACAGATAAATAAAAATATTAAAATATTCATAAGAGCGTTTTAAAGCCGCACTTAAAGTGTAGCACTTAAATGAGACAGGCTCTGGTAGACTCGCGCTGTCAACGTCTGCCCTCAGAGCGCAGACCGCGTGATCGATATAATGCCTACAGCAACTGTATTGTATGCATTCTGTAGTCTCTTATACTTACTGAATAAATATGACTATATTCTGGTTATTATTCTTACTGAAGTAGTATTCTTACTGATACCTGTAGGCATACTGAAAAATGACGATTTTGTGATTTGAAGTCATTTTGAAATTCATAGTTTGTAAGTATTTTCATTGAATGAATTAATTAAACTTTTATCGTTTTGGAAAATCTGATAGTAGTTGAAAAGTTGTAGATGAAAAAATCTGATCGTAGTTTATTATTCTTCATAATTCTTTTTTGCTTTGTATTATGAACCGATAAATCCCTTTTAAACATATTTTTCTTTTCTTATACCTAAAAAACAAAGACTTCAACTTGAGCTACTTTTTGGCCATATGAAATCCAAACACCGAAAACTATGTTGAAGTAATGCCTTTTTATTCAAGAATGTAGTTTTTGGGAATGTATTTACAAATATGAACATTAAAATACTTTTAAATAAATTATAATAAAGTAGGTAATTGTCAAAAAAACATATCCAAAAATATGGTGGAACTCACTTCCAAACATTAACCTTAGTAAAGTATATTAATACAAAGTTTAACTAATAAACCTTTACTTATAGAAATTCCCAAATAATTTAGTTCCTTGATTAATATTTCTTCCATTTGCGCAGGTGTATTAATCTAGTTCATGATTCAAGTTTATTATTATCATCATGAATAAAAAAAATTTTCGTGTCACTTTTTTTCGACCTTGCTGAAAGTCTTCCAATGATACCTAAGATTCATTATATATAACATTGATTTTTATTTCTTCATAACTTAAGGACTAAATCTCGGCAACTAGATGTTTGCTTTATAAAATGAAATTTATTCATAATAATTAAAGGATAACCTTACTAACTAACTTATAAAAGTTACTTACTTATAAATTAAAAACAAAATGCAACTGAAGTTCATATTCCAAGTATGGAATATTACAATAGATAAGGTATAAAATATTATAAAATGGTGATATGAATGAAAATGAATATTTTATCAGGACAAAAGAAGGCCTAATTGTTTATGATTTACAGTTTATGAAAACTAGTTGATTTTGTAATGGTAATACAAATTTGAATTGGACGTTTAGCCAAACATTATCCAATATATCTGATAACCATACGGTGTCTTGTTTGCGGTTATTGGCTTATGACTCCTGTCTTGACCAACAAGATCTGGCAACCATCCATGTGTAAGTGTTGGAGCGCCTGAGGGTAAACAGCCGTTAATGTATAGACATAATTCACCTCCATATTAAATAAATATACTTAGCACATGTAAATTTATATTTACTTAAAGTTAAGATATTGTATATATATAGCGTTTTAGTATTAAGGCCAGCAATTTTTGGAGAAAGTTTTCCTTAAAATTCTTTGCTGGTGGAATTTTAAAATAGTAATTGAAGGTCCATCACAAATGCTTCCAAGTGTTCTGAATTCACCACGAGTGTGTATCGCTTATTCTCTTACCACGCACTGCACGTGTGGATTTATATTCGACGTGTTTTTGTACGCGTCTAGATTTTTGCCCTGTATATTAACGTTTTACCTGTATTGCAACAACAAAAACTAAGCGATAAACTATTATTACTAATTCAAGCACAGTTTTTATAAAGTCTTATAATTTGATATCTGTTGAGGAAAATTTAAGATACTTTGAATAAGTAATACTACTTTGAATAGATATCGTTATAAGAAATACTATTTTGTAAACTTCTCATAATTTATTCACCGTCGTGTCACCTACTACTCCTATATATTAGAACTAAATAAAAAAATCTACTCCATTGAAAACAATACGGAGAGAAAAGTTTAAAGTTCCACATTTTTCGTTAATCGCCACCACAAAAGGTGTTGAGTTTAATCGAGTTTTCTAGGTCTAAAAAAAATCTTTTATGTGACAAAAGACTAGGCTGTTCCGAAATCGATAGATATTTGGGTCACATTATAAAACGCTTGGCCTCATTACATTTTAATAGCATACACAAGCGATAACAATGATTGGATTCAGGGGAGCAGAAACCATAAAATTGAAATCAATTTTGATGTAATGGTTATGGGTTGCACATAAAAACAATCTTGCTGTTGACCAAAACATTTTCTTTATCTTTATAACTAAGACAATATGCATGCGTGCATATGAACCTATATTGATTGAATGGTTTCAATTTGTTCCTAGGCATGTTATGCTAATCAAACTCGACACAAGAGCACCCGTTTGTAATTTCGTTACTACACTCGATGTTCGCTGTATTTAATAAGAGCATGTGTATTAAAAAAAAAAAACAAATTTTTGACATGGATTAATATCCATTTAACAATTAGTAATAATATTCTTAAGGAGCCTGACGAATTCTCAATATAACACTGCAATAGTAATATGCATAACATTTGTAACTTCAATAAACACATACTATTTGGTACAGAAGAATCTATGGAATAAACCTAAAGACATATTGAAGTTGACATTAAACTTAAGGTTTAACCACATTAAAACACTTTATTTATCATGAGGATAAAAAATCCTGGATCTTCTTGGGTTGTATAATATGATATTTGATTTATAATTACATCACTAGTCATACACATAAACTGTGACATAGGCTATAAGGTGAACCAGGAGCACGCGTTAGGCAATACTTAAGTTACATTAATTATATTTATTAAACGTAATTAAATTAACATTCAAATTGAAATTTAAATAAAAGTTTCAACAACACGTTATTTAATAGGAATTTTCAATTTGTAAGTTTTTTGGCCTGTTATGTTTTTTAAATATAATTTTAAAATATTTTGTCTTTATTTTATTCATTGGACAAAATGTCTTACAAAAATCTGACTTAATTTTTAAATTGTATTCTAAAATAAAAACTAAAATTAGCATAAATAATTCTTACAAAAACTTTCCTGGTACAATATAGGATACTATTTAACAATATAAGTTTTTCGCTGATAAACATGTCGGCATTGTAACCTATTGAAACCAAACATTTGATATTTTCGTTCTTAGTAAAATTCGTGAAGGATCTAATTATTCTTTTATCACAAAATATGCAATTTTGTCATTTTCTAATTTTTTAAACATGTATTTAATAATAAGACTTTGTAAACTACTATCACTAGAACGCATGTCTTATTCTCATTGTCAAGACTCATAAAACGTACCTGTTGAAACGCGCTGTTCTCCATAACATCACATACCACGCGTACGCTTCTTTCGACTAAATCTATATTTTTGTTCAACAGATTTTCAAAGACAATTTGTATTTTTTAATTTTCCATTAAATTTCCTTAATTTTTTACTAACTTCATTGCTAAAAACTGCTAGTAGCCAAACTACTAGAAGTCAAGCAAACCAGTAACTAATAGTAAGGAACAGAAAAAAATTACATAACCTGACTTTATTACCACAGCAAATGAGTATAATAAAAAATATATCTTTTTTAAATTTTTACGGCTTATTGATTGAATTGATATATGTTAAGCAACTTTTTTTATCCCCCAAAAAATAATATTTTTCTTTCGGTATACAGACGAGTGAAGCTTAATCTTTATTGAGGTCTTCTAGTACCTGCACACCTTTTTGAGAATATCTTAAAAATAAAAAGACTTTTTTTATTAATATTTTAGCTCTTAGATGTATGCCTTAGTTTTCAATACGAAACCTAACCATGTGACCACAAATTTTGGTTTTGTAAAAATCCCTCGCTTAGAAGTTTAAATGATTCTGAACCAAACTTGTAATGTAATAAGATTGAAAAAGCTGTAACGTCAGCCATAGATATTCTCACTTGTTTTGTAAAATCGAACTATTTCGATACTCACCCATATGCTGGTGGCAAAAGGTTTATTATTTCTTAACGTAATATAATATATTCAGTTCACAAAATGAATTGCGAGTGTTAGTAACTCCGACTGAGCCACAGAACATATTCGTTGGGATCTGTTACTTCAGTTACCTTATAAATATGGTTACTACTTTTTATATTGAGTTGCCTATTTTTTTGCATTCTAGTAACGTTATTTGCTGGACGCCTACTTACTAACAGGATATTTTTATGTGCTGCAGTAACTGTATTAAAACAATGAACTACTAATGTTATTAAATTTCAAACTTATTATTTTATATACATGTTTGATTTGATGATAGATAATCGTCACAAAATCAGGTAAATATTCATTATTAATCAATAATGATTTATATGATATTACTTATTTTATTTGTATTTGTTATTCCAACTCTTGTCATACTTAAGTGTTTATTAAACAAATTTTGTAGGAGAGTTGTTGCAGTTCTATGTTGGTTTACTATATTCGAATATATCCTTTAACCCAAAAAACTATATTCTTACCCTATTTTGTCAGATTTTCAACAGAAGGTAAAATTTGCTCTTCGCCCAATTTTCATCTCCGGTTCACCGATTTAGTCATGAAAAGGTAAAAAGCAAACTGGAAGAGTGACTTCACTTCCAACTCATCATATTATCATAATTGGCTTCGCGACGATTCTGATTCTAGTTTCATTTGAAGTTCAATTTTATTTACTGTTAAATACTTAAAAAGTGATTGTACAAGTGTGACTGTATATATTTAAAGAGAATACCTTAATTATAAAAAGATATGGATATTTTGTTGGATATATGCTATTATTCAAGTGGATAATTCAGGTCTATTATAAGTATATTACAATTTCTTATATATGTATAAAATATGAAAAAGATTTTAAGTTAATGAAACTTAACGTTTTATTATTTTTATGACAAAACTTAAACACTCAGTACATATTTAAATTTACCATTGTTTTAAATACTTACATTCAAATTTTAGTCTGAATTTTCTGTTTTTAATTTAGCATAGAGCATAAAGAATAAAGTAAAGTAGACAAATGTATTATTACAACTTTTTTTGTATTAATTTTGTTGTCATGTAATCATTCTGGTGCTTTATTTTTTATTCAATTTCAATTTCTATGATAAATAATAGAAGAGCAATAGAAAACTTATCTAATGTACTACTTTTAGTATATAAGTTTTTCTTATATTTTTTCATCTCATACAATTTTAATATGTATGTATTACGTATTCATTTTTTTATTATTATTTAAGAGATCAGAACGACTCAAAATATAAAAATTATGTTAAAACTGGATTCCATTTATCCCGATTGCAGTTCACTTTCCATAGATGAGTAACTAACTACGAAATAAGTTTAGAATTCTGAGATATTCAAACAAAATAATTTTTGCTTAAACTTAAATTCGGGATGTAAATTATAATAAGTAATTCGTTTCCATTGTTGTCGCGAAACGCTGTTCGTCTCTTTGCAACGTTACTTGAACAGACAAAATCAAATCTTATTCCACAATAATCTTTCATAATATGCAATGAAATCGTTTTTCATTATAAATATAAGATTATTGTAACAACTACAGGGAATATTTCATATATAATAAATGTTTTGGCTGTTAAATTTTTTTATTATTCGAGCCATATTTTTCCCTCGGTTCCATTATGATTTAGTACTTTAGAAACCTGGAAATGAATCGGCGCCTTGAGGATTATTCGGCGCCGTTTTAGTCGTGAAATATTTTAAGTTGGATAGCATTATAAGTGTATACTAAGAGCTCTTTATAAAACGTCCCGAGACGGTATCATTCAAATTCGTTTCATAGTGGATTGTGAAGCGTGCGGGAAATTTAATGATGTTTCTGGACGAACGTCTTTCATTGTTATTCGAAGCGCGTTTGTCTGGCGACCGTTGACGTAAGGAACGGACACATCGATACAGTCTGATGACCTCGCACGGCTCTACCACTAAACAATCAACTATTCAATTGCTTCGAAGATATTATCAGTAGATTATTTAAATCATTTGAATAGGAAAAAAACTTCGCAATTTTACACTTCGAGTATAATACTGTTTAAAAAAAACATGGAAACGTCGGGTGTATCATCAAATGTTGTTGATTCTGATTCGCGTATCAATTCAATGAATTATTTAAATGTAATATGAAACTCTTAGAATTATGTTTTTAAGCATTAAAGCAATGTTAAGCTAAATACTAGAATTAAAATTCAAATGTAAGATATAGAATGTCAATTTCATCACTATGGATTCGTATTGCTTCTAGAATGTCGTGTCCTACCATTTTTTTAAATAAACCTTAAGTCCTAATAAAATGTAAGTATAATCTTTTTCATCATAAAACATCTCTAATGTACCATAATATAGAAAAATAGTAAAAGTATATAATTTATTTCTTCAAATTAGAAAGACGGTAATCGTGGAAATCACTGTTAGAATGATGCAGATGTCAAGCGATTTGTTATTCAAATTAGTAGAGACATCGTGTCTCAAACGCACCCCTGACGTCTCAATGAATATGTAAAAACGATTATGGAAAACTTTTGAATAATACTGTGGAAGCACTTCAATTTTATAATATATGAATATCATTAATCTCTTTCTTGACATTGTTTTGAATTGTTTTCACATCTCATTTGTATCTTACTTGCGTTTTTTTATTTGTTTTTAAACAATTTATATTATATGAGAAGCTACTTAAACAGTTACTGGTATGAAGACTGGTATTTTTTTTGCTATAAATAGTATTGCCACTTAAATGAATGTTCTCGGCTGTTTATTTTTATTAAATCGTTCTCTATTTTGCTCCACTCGTCTTCACTGAATTTACGTAACTTTTTATTTAAACTCCTTTTACTTAATTTAATTTAAAACGATGCTAATGCTTAATAGCTCAGCTTTTTCTATTCATTGTTGTCCGTAGCCTTTTTCGGGATTATTGTTCCAATGGCTTCTGCCTTTTCTCGATGAATCAATAGTAGATGGTAATAATCTTGACCTATTTGTAATTTTTGTAATACCTGATAAAATGAAATCACTCTTTTTATTCTATTAAATGGAGTTGCAATATAATTTTCTACTCGTAAGTAAAACGTAGAAATCATTGGAATGAAGATATATTAAAACATTCCTTTTGAATGCGGTAAAAAGTACACCCTTTGCCGTTGGACGTACGTTTATGTTAATCGAAAACAATCGTGTTTTATGGACTCGTAAGGTTTGATGGGCGTATAAAAGTGTTCACCTTAAGAAATGGGCTCTGCCTTCACGATTATAGAGAGAATCTATTCAAGATGCCTTTTATGTGCTAGACACAAAAAATCAGGTTTATCTTATTCAGGTCGACCTCGTGTGTGCTAACATATCCTTCGGTACACATTGCTCTATCCAATGTTCTATGAACGTTGAGAGTTGTCGAATAACAAGGAAGGTTTCAATAACATACTTGTTAACTATTGTACTGATACTGAATCTGCTTTCTAAATTTGAACTTGAATATGGAAGGTATATGTAATTCCTTCTAACAAGACTATATTAATTTTCGAAATAGCTTGAAGCAAGTTAAAAGTTTATACAAATTTATTGCTGCCAGCTTTGTACACGCAGTTCGAGAAAGTTGCGGGTCAAGGGCCGGAACCTCAAAACATTCCAAGAAACTTCCTAGATAGCTACTATTCATTTATATATTTTGTTGTCAATACCTCAATGGAATTTATATAATTAATTCACTTATAAAAATTAAGGGTAAATTGAATTGTATTTTTAATCGCATTTTTAAATTTTGTTTATCTTTAGTCTGTTACCTGTTTAGTCTAGTTTATTACCTGTTTTATATAACTATAATAGATGCACCCAGAACCATTTACTACATACTAAAAGTCTTTTTGTAAGACCTATACTCAAAAAATTATGTATATTAGTCCCCAGCATTTTTTTTTCTAGGATTTGTTTTGGACATTCTTGGACGAGTTAATTTCTATTGATTCAATGTGTTTTGTGTACTTATGTGAAATTATATCAATAATAAAGATTTCAGGAAACGATACGTGAGTTATTTGTAACATACTAAATAACAAACAAGAACACTTAGCATGAACTTTTACTCCGTATATATACGGATAGAGATAATATTAAGGTGATATATATTCTTATTGTGTTCGAAATTATACGGATGATTTTTATGAAAGCTTATGATATGGAAATAAAACGTAAATAAGAAACTGCGAAGTTTATAAACAAATAAGACTTAGCTTGGTAGCGTGGGCCGCTTAATAAGAGTTTTTGAATTTCAACTTAAAAATGTGCAAACACAATAAGTATTGTATCATATTATTCAACAGAAAATAAGGAAAAAATATTGACACGAAAAAGGTTGTAGCCTTTGGTTGATCATAATTCAGTTGCTTTTCAATTATTAGCTCAAGATTGCTTTTATGTTAAAATATGTTTAGTATCATAAAGGTTTCAGTTACATTTAATTTTATAAAGGAATATGTCCTTCTTGAAAATTTATATATTATTGAAATAAATGGAATTTGTTTTAAGGGTATATCTATAATAATTAATGTATGCCATAGGTTACTGGCATCCTAGTCTGTGGGCGAATCTTCGAGACGAACATGGTTTAAAATAATACATGGACCACTGTTTAATACTAGAGTGAAAAGGCTTATACTATGTTTGACCCGGGTGACGAAGGTTGTCACGATGGCCATTAAGCCTAGGAAATAGGCACTTTTCCCCTCGTTAGTACACGCTCGCAGTTTTAACTGTGACACTATCAAACTATATCTTATATAAGTTGTTTGTATAGAGATACAAAAATTGTATAAGTATGTACTCGTATATATATATCTCTATATATGGACAACAAACAATTGTAGTCCAATTGAAAATCTGTCGGCGCTAATGCCAACCTCTTCTAAAACCGCAATGTGTTTCAACTGAACTGGTCATTTTATTCAGTCGAAATGGACTTTTGCTCCACGTATATAAGGATTATTTTTAAGGATTATTCTTGAGACCTTTTGTCGCTTAGAGCTTGCGTCTTAATTAATGTTCAGTATAGTACAAAGCTTGGATTGTGTATTTTTTGTGCAAGCCTGTACTATACGCTTATTGCAGGAGTTTTAATTTCTGTAGTATTAATTATAGGGTTGCCGGTGATTATGAACATTAATTGCTGGCTTTGTTCAGCTCCAGAAGCCGAATAGACTTAGGGGTTAGATTAATGTAATATACTTCATACAAAACTATTAGCTGTTCTTAAGTTTCCTTTTTTTAGATTTAGAACAATATACTAAGTATTATATGGAATATTTATTGTTATACTTTGAGTAGATATATTGTATGAGTACAAAGGATACAAGAATTACCGATGTTTCGGACCGGTCGAGACGATCCGTCATACAACTGTGACAACCAAAAGAAATCCAATAAAGTGACATTCCAATGCTACTGGCGTCTCACCCCCAAACCGGTTACACCGAAATCCAAGATGGCTGTCGTGGCGGGAATACAATATTTACATTGACATTTTCACGTTCAGACTGGTTCGCGGTGTTTCGGATAATGGGACGTGCGTGACCTTCACCTCGATCGCGCAGGTGGAGATAGCCAGCCGGCTGCAAATATAGTCTGGCCCACAATTCAAACAACGCATATTCAGATGTGAGTTGTTTAAATTGCAACATTTTAAATTTTTAAATTTTAATTTGTGTCGCTCCAAACTTTTTTATGTTTTTACTTCTCTGAAATGATAATTTATGACGTTTAAAATTCACAAATATATTAAATCTCATGTAAAATAATAAAGGAATTTGAATAATCGTTAGCTCAAAACGAGCGCTGATTTAAAATTTAATAAGTAAACAAACCACTAACCTAAAAATAAAGTCTGGTTCGTTCAAAAATGTTCACAGCTGTTGTCGCACTGATTGAGTGTAAAACGATGGAACGGGCGCTGACATGTTACCATTCAGCCGGGAGATTGTAAATTAACCAAGAAGGCCGCGGTATGATGTAGTGACGAGACTTTGACAGTCACGCTTAGCAAATTTGTTGTTTTTTTATATTATAGTTGATAATATCTTTTCACATAATTTTGAACAATACTTGTAGGTTTATTATCTATTTATATTTGTTAGAGATAATCGAGTAATAAAAGATTTTTCTCGTATTATACAGAAGAAAAATGAAATCATTTTCAATCAATAAATTTTAAGAAAAATCAATCAGCATAGGTTATAAATACCTAAAAAAACTACATTAAACTACTACTTAAAAACTTCTTCACTAATATATTTAATATGTATAATTAATACACTATAAATATTTATATATTTGACGCAACAATTATATCGAATACTTTATAATATTCAACTTTACTACACACCAAATATCATAATAAAATCTGAAAATTATAATACACACATCGTAATATGACAAGCCAAATTTTAGTTATGTTTTGTAGAATGAATTTGCTTAAAGAATGATCCAAGAACAAATGTAATGTCAAAGTATTTAAATAAAAAACAAAATCTGGTTCCACGGGTCTGTGGACTGATGTCATAAAATGTCTGATATCCGGTTTGGGAACACACAAGGTCAAATATTAAAGAATTTACCAAACGATGTGTATTATAAAGAGAAATAATGAGAACTGTTTATTGTATAACAATGATTGTTAATTAATTTAGGTATACCAACCGTAACTAAGTAATATTTTTAAAGGCACGACGTTTGAGTACACGTGTCGCTTTAAATAACGTTGAGTAGCTCAAAGACTATGGTTAATATGCTCAAGTTATTACAAGGTAAGTGTTCAGGCTTTTTCAATATATCAATAAAAATATTTATTATTATAATATATTAATATTGTGTTAAACTGGAAGCTAAAAGGAATAAAGAGTACGTAACCATTATTTTAAAGAGTCTAAGCGTTTGATCCTGTTAAAGTAATGCTATCTACATTAGCTATGCAATGTTTTGTCGGTTTGTTTGGCATTTGAATATTTAAACATTTTATTTGAATTAACCGTATGAACAGGTGAGGTCAAACAAAATATTAATGTTGCAGATACTTTGAATACCATGGAACGTTGACACGCTAACCAGCGTTTCACAGAATAAAATAATAAAAAACAACATCATTAAAAGTGCATATTTTGACATAAAGATAAAATATTACAAAATATCTTTTTTGTCTAACAAATACAAGAACCTAAGTTTTTCTTAATTATGCAAAATAAATATCATATGTGGTATGTAGTCACATGACTATTAAAGAACGAATGAAATAAGTAAAAAAGTTATTAAAGCAGCTTATATTTGAGCATAAGGACTGCTCTTAATTAGTATAGCACTATCATTAAAAAACGGTATCAGAATTACTACTTTCTCTAATAAAAAACTTTTTATTGCTGGATACGTTCCTTTGGTCATCGTATATGAAAGACATTGCATTTTATCCCAGCTCGATAATATTCTATTTTAACTGTCCTAAAAGGGGCGCTGAAAATAGTCCCTTAGGGACTGAATGTTTTTAGTGTTAGTTAAGACCCATTTTCTACGACACCGTGTCAGGGGTAGAATGTAAATAAGATTTAAATTTTAAAGCAGCGTATAGGTCGCAAAGAGCCCGAATAATGTTAGCGGACTAAAACTGTCTACACTCTACAGCGATTAATTAGTTCTATCCCTTAAATTTAACCCATCAATGTTTTAATTAAGGACACGCATGTTGTTCGCTGGTCATTCCATTGATCAGTTAATTATTATTGGGTTCTGTTACATTAATGGCACTCAAAAGCATTTAAATATGATTCTCTATTTCGTTTGCTAAAAATATTGGCATTGTCTTTGCCTCGCCCATTGCATGATCGCTTTTATAAGATAAGGTCTGTATAAATGCACATTTTGCGTTTGTGAACATTTTTGTTTGTGTATCCATTTACGTACTTGAGTTTTCCAGGTTCCTTGTGAAGTGAATTATTTAACTTGTTCTTTTATGGTTCAAAATGCGAGTCCATGTAGACAATATGACAAGACATTTCAACGGCTTTTACTGACATTCGCAAATATTACGTTACATACTCTAGGTAACAACATATATTTTTCGATATCAATATAAAACCTTAATGTTATAAAACAAATATTTCAACAAAATATAACCGTCCCTATATTATACGATACATGTCGAACATATGGCTGTAATACTCCAGTATATCGTCAGGGCAGGGTGAATGTAACAATTAAAATTTCAAAGACCGCTTTAAAGACCGAAATAGAGTTCCTTTTTGATGGATGGACGCTCTAACGCGATTGTGTAACAGCGGCTCACAGAGGCGCAGTCACCGTCGGTTTTAATTTTTTACTTTATGCATGTTGCCTTACAGTTGATTTATTCAAATCATATAAAGTTGTGTACAGTACGTGATATGTACGATGCAGGAAACGAGGGGAGATACTCGGCAGTCGGAGCTTGCCGGGCGTCTGTGGTTAGATTTCTATCGCTCGTTGTTATATCTATTTAGTATATGGGGGCCTACGTCATATCATATTTATATTTGCGGTACGAGTTACTAATAAATCAAGGTGTGTCGTTACTACGCGAAAATAATGTTATGTAACATTTCGGATGAAAATAAAAAAAATAATGTGCATATATTATATGTTCACGATGAAAATGTTTTGTAATACCAACTGGAAACGTTTAGATGGAATGGGACGTTTTTATTCTTTTAAGACAAGAAACCATAAAATGTTCGAAACACGAGTATAAAATGGTAACGAGTTATTATCGCTAATATTGAATACTTCAATATCGGTTTGATCTAATTTCTCGTAAAACATTGTCGGGCGCCACCTTGCCATGATGCCGCTGTAATCTTCGTCGTTCTGGGTGTAATGGTGCGACTAAACTTCACGATGTTTTCCGCCGACCTCAACTTTGAAGCGAGTAAATTGTTGATTAAAATAGAATAAAATAATGAACATGTTTTTCATAACCTTCACTATCATTTGCTTAATGAATTTACTTGTTAGCAAATCTTTGTACGTTTCAAAGACTTTGTACGTTTAAAAATCACTTTCGTATCAGTCGTTTTTCTGAGAACGTCAATTAACAATAGTGAATTCATTATCATTTACATATAGTTACGGTAGTAATATAATATGTTTTGATACAATACAGGTTTACATTTACGTTTTATTAATAATGTTATTGTTTTACACTAATTTTTTTTTATATGAAATAGGCTTTTATTTACGGAGCAAGACTAAACAATATTAAAAGTATCGCACTGTATCATATAATGAAGCATTTGTCAGATCCTATAACGTTTGGTAAGATTTATATCCGAGAGTTTCGACTGGTATTCAACAAAATCAGGTAATGTTTGTTGACATATATAAAAAAAAATGTTTCAAGAGAGTAACACTCTCTTGAAACATTTTTTTAATATAATGATCGAACAATAATATGTATACCGCTGTAATAAATGTGAGAACAAAACTAGCATCGCCTTTGAAGCGTCAGGGTTTATTCATGACAGCCCTTTCTTAGCTCAGTATTGTCAACTCGCCTTCGCCAGCGGACGTCCGCAGCGGTGCGAACTGTCGTCTACCACACAATACTTCATTTGTTTTCTTTAATTGAAATTCTTTATATCACACCATTGTTATTCAAATAATAGGGACAGATAAGGTTTGATTTTCGGTGACACTTTTCAGTTTTCCGTTACGTTAATGTATCTATTAAATTGTCAAGATATTATTTACAAATTCTCGATAAACATTATATTGCTATGTCGGAGACAGATGTTAGATATAATTTAACAGAAATTTTTGATGAGATTTGTGCATAATATAAAGTCTTTCACAGAAGCTTTAATATTTTCTACAGTTAAGTTTACCTCGGATCGAGATTTTGCAATCTTCATATTGAAATTGCTACATGATTCCAACAAATAATATGTAAAACATATTTCTTTATTATATATTTCTTCCTTATTAAGTCCGAAAATTGATATCTATTATAAATACTTACGTTCTAAGTCCAGAAATTGTTAGTCGACGCAGGCTTTGCCTTTCGTTCAATGGACGTTATCAGGCTGCGACACGCGGTTGAAGCGGATTTGACACGGTGATGCAAGTCTATTATGACCGACATGCTATGTACTAGAGATACCATCTATTAGTTTTTATTGTTTACTTATTTAACAAAGTCTTTGCTTGTAGTATACGGTGTCATGCAGGAATTGTGGCTTTTTTTAGTTAAACGTAATTAAAGTCAGTCACTTGATATAAAAAGTAACAGAAAAAGGCAATCTGCATTAATTACATAATTGTCATGGAACCGTTCACCGTTTACTCAGGAGTGTGGATATTAAAGCGCAAACTTTTTTAACCGTTCTTAAGTATTATAAATATTCGAGATCTATAAATATATATTTCTCTTTCGACTTTGCAACAATATAGCTTTAAAATAAGCTATTTAATAAGGTGTATTTTAATTAAATTGTATAATATTTGATAAGGTTAGAAGAGATTTTTTTTTAATATTATGTGTTTTAAAGGGCTATTGTTAAAACATTCTTAAAAATCCGAATTACTGCGGAAGTTGCAACGTCATTGTATTTACTTTTTTTTCTTTTGCTCTAATTTTATTATTGTTTCATTACATGACATAAAATGCCTTACCAGTTTGGTATTCAAACATAGAGAAATTTGTATTGCACATCTTAAGATTGAAATATGATTTCCGTGTTCCTTTTTAACTATGAGGTTATTTGATTGATTTAAAAAAGCTATTTGAAGCTTAAGCTGTTTGTGGTCACTTCACACAACTGTGAATTGCGTGTTCAAACACTGTGGTGAACGTTAGGCGGTCTGTTTGTGTTTGAATAATAAGTTCTAACATGAACTAACAAATTCCCAGCGGCGAACCGTGGTCGTAGTTTCGTCCCAAGAGCTTGAATTATGAACTAAGTTGTTCAAGATTGAAAACTGTAACTTCCAACAATGGCGACTTACTTTCGTCTGTCGTGGTAATAAGCGTTATTTTTCATCGTTTCTCAGTGCAAATACCCGAGCTGAGTTTTTTCAATTTCTCTCCATGATTTCTTTCTGTTGAAATATTTAAGTAACGTTCTCGACATTGTGCGCTAAATCAATTAAACATTTCTTTCATTTTATAACACACGTCAATGTGTAGCAGGTTATAATTTAAAACTGTACTAGCATGTCAAATATTTCAATTGCCTAAAGTATAAATAACTCTGAAAACACATTTGATGTACTTGGAACATTTTAAACTATTCCAAAAAGCAAATGACATTTTTCGTATATTTTTTTTAAATAACGCTTTATTATTATTAAAAACAAAACCTCTTCTCCATTCATCGTATCGCTATATGGGAATGAAAAAGTAATAAGTCAGTATTTAAAAAGCGAAAAGTAGCTCTATTTTATGATTATTCTAGAGAAACCCTCGAATGAAATGAATTTCTCGTTTTCAAGCGGATAAGTCTAGGCATCTACTTCGTCCGCTGAAACCTATAAATTCAGAATATTTATACGAAACTATGTTTAACTTCAATTTCTTTCTATTACATTTTAAAATATTAATTGTGATTCTTTTTAAATTTTATTTCTCATGTTTCAGGTAATATACTTTTGATTTTAAAGAAATTTATTATTGGAGACATGATATGGTATGTAGAAATATATGTTTATTTCAGACAATCTTATTTAGTTACATGGAATGTTGATTTAAGTTCAATTTGGTTTACCTCTTGCAATGAATTTAGTTTTAACTTATTAATATTTATTTCGACCGCGAGTTTCATTCCGACTCCAGTATCTTAATAAAGCCTGGACAACTTAAATGCATCAGCGTTGCTAAATAGCTCTACTCTTATACTTAAAAGGTACTCGTAGATTTTCCTCGGATGGGGGAAAGCTTCTAATTGCTTGAGCAATTAATATTTTAAAACTGAATTGATGCAAAGGCATTTTCGCATACAAGCAGTCATACATAATTCATTGCCTGCTTAATACGGACTCGAATCTATTATTTCTAAACGATTTCACGTCCAATGAATATTCATTTTGACGTAATTCCATCAAAAATGGCATTAAGGAAAAATGGATTCAGGATTGTCGTGAGCCGGTAATTTTTTTTCAATTGTGGAGGAAAGTAAGATGCGAAACAAGGAGTTCAAGAAACTTGTAATAGTTCTAGTAATGCAATGATTGTCTCCATTATATTTTTCGTCAACAACTGACGCAAACGTCAATTACAACTATGTGCACACGTTGGCAGACATAAGACGAATGACCAAATGTTGCACAAAAACAACCCTGTGTCATTAGCGTGAGTTGTGACGTGCAAGTTTGCGGACTAAAGCTTGTAAACACTTCTGCTAATGACAGCCTTATATAGTCTTACATAAATTATGCGAGCAAGTACATTCCCTAATGGACTAACCCTTATTTTTAATAGTTAAATTACCTCTGTTAACTTCATTGGTGGAAACGAAACAGATAAATAATTAGATTTATAGAATTTCAAATAAATAGAATCCAGATTTTATACCAAATTTTGTTTTAAAAGTAGTCCGTGATCTAAGATACTCGTAAGTATGTTGAGCAAATAGGACGGACCGATTTTAAGATTGACTGTTTTATGAAGTCAAACTGATTTAATAATAATCGTTTTGTATGTTACATTTGTCTCGTGACTTTACTTGCGATTTGATACTTACTCTTCAATTCTCATAAAAAAATCACGACACTCTCACAAGGTTTGGTAATAAATTAATCTCAGGATTTCAATGAAAAAATAATTGGGAAAATAATAATTTCCCGACTATAATTGAAAAATTACTATCCAAAACAATTTAATATTTCGACAATGAGACAAGTCACTTGTCACGAACTTCCTAATCTTTTCGAACCGCTTATGATGTATGGACCCTTTCTGCGATCTTCGCTTAAGGCACGTCTGCGACTTAAGAATTATTTTGAAGGGTCGCCCCCACTTTACGCATCGTTTACTGTTCTTCAATTATATGATTTTCTTTAAGTGGTCAGTCCCTTTTTCTTTTTTTGAACATTTCTCACGACGCTCCCCTCTGTTTAACAGCGAAGTGAATATTAGTGTAAATAAAATATTTAACGTTCAACCCCTTTTTCATCTAATTATTTACTGTAGGTCATAATTATGAACCAATTAATTTGTTCACATAAACTAAAGTCAGCGTTCATTATTTTAAAAGAAAAATAGAATTCAATAGGATGGTAACTGGATGATTCTATATTATTTAAAGATAAAAAAGTATATCAGAAGTCAGAACTCAAACAAGCTATGGATTATTTTGGATATACTTATATTAGTATAAATAATTTCTGGAAAATAAATAAAATTAATGAGACTACTACCCACTCAAAAATAATAATACTGACTGTTTACTTACAATTTTATGTAGACTAAGGAGGTTAGAATTCAAGATAAAAATATATAATTTAGAATGATCGCTATTATTATTAAAGGTTATTCAATTAAAGTAAGTTTTACCTGGCAAGTACCAATGCAATCTTTTCCGAAACATATATACTTTCTAAGAGTTTTTAGACACCACTGACGGACGGTGAAGGAAAACATCGTGAGGAAACCTGGTCTTATAATTTCAAATTATAAGATTGAAATTGAATCTGATAGTTTTGGAATTAAAGCACACCAATAATTGCGTAAAAGAAGTGGGTAATATTTAAGAATGTAATTGTGAGTACATTGTGTTTGACATTCAGGGGGATAAATTGAAAAATTGCATTCAATTCAAGTTGATACCCATATCATGTTATTAAGTTTAATATGCACGCTTACTAAGTTTACTTTCTTAATAACATAATTAACTTACTTTCAGTCCTCCTTTGTCATTTGGCATAAACGCATAAATTCCATTTGTATAAAAATATTTCAAATATAGGTACGTATCATATTTTATTTTCGCTAGTATTAATGTCTGAATTCTGTGATATAATTTTACATAAGTATGATTTAATGTTTAAAAGAAAAATTCCTTACTATCGTAGTCAATCATACGGTCCTTCTACGCATATAAAAAGACGAGTACTTTATTTGACACTGACATCCCAACATAGATACAAACTTATTCACTCTTAATAAACTTACAAGGCAAGTGTACCTCGCAAAATTGAAAAATAAAACAATCAATATTTGTATTTTTTGCTTAATATATTTAGATTCTCAAATTTTTTTTGATACCACTCAAAGCCCGCATGAAAAGATTTATGCGATGTAGGTCTTGACAATTGATTCACTTCTAAGTATAACAATCGAAACGTATCTCTAGCGCATTCAATTGAGAGCAATGAATTCGACCTCTGCATGTCAGTGGGAAGTGAGTTGAATAAAACTATTGTATACATCGAAAATAAAACTTATTCATAACTACTTGAGGATATGAACTTATGATTATATATATATGTAAATATATATAATATTTACATAAATACTTTAACCTATATAGAGGTATTTATAAACTTAAAATTGTAAGCGTATATACTAGTAAATAAGTAGTTAATTGTATATAACATTTTAAAGGGAAAATCATCAGAACTAGTGTTGTCGTCCATCAATTCCTAATGTGCCGACAAAACTAGTAGTGAATAGTAGTTTATTGATTTATTGCAATGCATTTAGCAAGATGTGAACGCGGATCTCGATGATATCAGAAATATTTCTAGCCTTAATACTTCATATCAAGTTTTGCTATATGGAAAATTTTCCATTAAATACGCATTAAACTAGTCATAACCTATGTATAAAACTACGACAAGACGAGGATTATGCTGGTGCATGGGGCTTCAAATCTTAAACTAAACGTGACTATTAATTTAGGAATTGGTGATATTAACTCAATTTAGAAAGTGTTGCTTCATATTGTAGGTTCTAGCATTAGCAAGGACGGACTTTGCGAAGCCGTTATCAATAGAACAATTGAAATTCTCTAATTTCCTAATTTGGGCAGAAACGTAGATATTGAAGGTAAGAGAATTCCTAGATATCCCATGCCTAAGAAATGTGGTGCAAAGAATTTTTTGGTTGGCTTTTAGCACCAACCTCTCCATCTTTACTTACAAGAAGAACTTACAATTAATAAAAAACCTTTAAAATTTATTTGAAGAGAATTCTTGAGTATTTCGACAATGTCACTCGCAAACTAGGTGAAGACTTCCAATAGCTAATGTAATGATGAAGTGAAATGAGGACAGGATATTAATAGCTCAAAATTTAAATGCGACCCACTCAACATCCTCACGTGGATCAGGACAAGAAGGTACATTATGCCCGAAGGATTAGGTTAGGAAACTGATAACAAATATTAGAATACTTGCTTATAACAAATATAGAAAATATTTTCAATTGCTTCAAATTTATTCGATTATTTGTTAAAGATCTTTATATAAATTATGAAGCAAAACAAGAAGAATTCAGACTGTGTTTCATGATAACTTTGTGTGTATCTGTAACGAATTTTGATTGGCATTAGTGATAGTGCTTGTTTCTAATTAAAAGATTTGAGACGCCAATAACTGTTTTAAAGCTGCAGTCTGCGACGAATCCGATATCGATTATAATCAGAGCGGGATTCTATATTAGTTATTGAATTTGGACCAGTTCAAAATACACTATTAGTGTTTATGAAAACAATCTCATTATACTTAGTAATATCTGTGTTATTGATTCCGTGTTTTAAGATTCGTTTTACATCTAAATGGGTTTGGAAATTTAAGCACAATGATAATTAATTATTACTGAAGCAATTTTGAGCCAAGTTATACTCAATGCATAATAGAGCAATGCTATTGTTATGTACAGAATTCCGAAAATTAAACTACATAATTGATGACAGGATCGGCGAATTATTCCTTAAATAAACAACGCTGGGCTTAACCCTAAGTAACTTCTGGGAAGTTTGATTAGGGGCGTTTTGTCGATTTGTGGTCGGAACCCCTGTACCGCATTGATTGTTTGTGACATTTTGATTTTACTTTGAGGTGTTCTTCATACTAGCAAACTTATAACTCAGACATTATGTTGGACTAAGATAAATATTTTTATACAAAAAAGCTTCTGTACATCCAAAATTATTTAGAGTTACTCCTCTTATTAGAACGTCTCTTGTATTCGTAGGAAGTCGTACTCAACTTTATTGCTATGATGAGAATATAGCTAATAATAAATACAATACTGCCAATAATAACATATAATTAATAAATTTATGGTTTATGGTATACTTAATTGATTAAATTAATATTATAAATAATAACTTACTTCACCAGAATTATTATTATTTATTACTATGCTCGTAAGCACATATCTTATTGCCGAGGTCGAATCCTTCAATGGCCGCTTTCGTAAATCCTTTTAATCTATTTTGTATGAAGCTATTTAGATGATTGTATTGAAACCGTTCCCTTCAAATTTATTATTAATGAAATATTTACTCTCATTGGACTTGCGGAAATATTTTGATTTCCATTTATTGTTGCAACGCTATAATTCTGGAAACATTTGGAATAATTACGTTAAGAGCGTAATTTTATAAAATTATTGAAGAATAAAAAAATCTTATTTAAGATAAACTAATCAGTAAGGCTTAATTCGTAAAACGTTCTTTCAAATAAATCGAACCCTAGACCAGTAAGTGTTAACCGCTGACCAATTCCTTAAATTATACTATTTTTGCTCGACTACTCAGTTGACACGTGGTTCGAATAACCAACCACACTTTACTATTGATTCTCGAAAGGTTTTCACGTAATACATTACAGGCCAATATTCTTTCACCATTATTTATAACTAGATTTTATGCCATAGAGTGTTTCTTAGCACTTATTAATTTGATTGTGAATGACAGTAGTTATTTAAATTTTCAACTTCGTTCAATATATATATATATTATTCGAAATATATACAAAACTATAGTTTTGAAGATAAAAATACTAGTCAAATTAAGGTTAGTACTATCCCTACTTTTTACGTTGATGTTTCTCTTGCTAGTAAGTATGTATTCTTTGGAAGTGTTTCTGAAATTGAACTCGCCAATAGCGAACATATTTTGAAATGGCGATCGGTAAAAAGTTGCTTTCATATTTTATAGAGTATACGTGATTCGATTTGGAGTGTACTTTTAAAAATATATAATTTGAAATTACTTCCTAAAAACAAAATTACGTTTTAAGAAAATATAGACGTGTACAAGTGCATATACGTATATACAATAATAGTGGTAAAATACTATGTCGTAGAATGAAAAATTAAATATTACTATTTATTACACAAGTGAATAATATTTAAAACTTCAACAATATGTTTACAAAGTCTGCAATGTTAGGTTGTAGCAACTATTTCTTGTTAGGCATCTATTATTTGATGCATGTAAAGGAATCCGTACGCTGTATGTGATTGTCCAATGTAATATCGGATCATAATTTTAGTTTCAACGAAGACGTTGGTAAAGGTAAAGGTAAAGGTATCCTAGAGTAAGAAGTCTAGGATACCTTTAATACCAATTGCGTTATTCATTGTCAATGACGGCATTATGGGTAATATGGTTTATTGGTTTGTGTAGAAATCAATAGTGTACAAAGTGTATGGCGATTTATGATTTACAAATTAATGAAGATTTCTTTATATATCAAACTTGAAAGTTTTTATTCAGTATATTTGTTGTCCAAGTGAAAGTAACCGTGGATTTACGTCAGTTTTAATTAAAATGTTCGTAATTTAGTCCATCAGCAACTTTTAAGAAACTATTTTTTAATAAATATAAATAGATTATCACGTATTATTGTCATTTGCCTCTTTATTTTAAAAACATATGAATCTTGAAGACATGTATCATAAATTTTAAAACCAAGGATGATTAATTAAGTATTGACATATAATTATTGTTTTTGGACTAACACGTCTTAATTAATGTAATGTCATATAATATATAATAAGACAACTTTAAAACAATACCACGTCGTATTAAATATTTCTATGATAGCGTCATTAATTATTCCGGTATTAGTTTGATTTATTGTAACGCCAGTATCTTAACGTCTTATTAAATAATATCTATTTCATGGATACAGAAATGTTATAAGAGTGAGTAAACATCGTTTTCGTCTTGTTTTTTGCCTTGGTTTTATTTTTTCTATATGAATTAGGCTTTTGGTTTTTTTTTTTAATTTAAGTGTGTTAGTTTTGACATGTTGTTTAGAAATATCCGGTTATATATTGGTAATGTTATTTATATATAATTATTGTAACGGTATTTTATTGTTTTATTAATAAAAATCGGGAACAATGGTTTGGTTGTTTAGTCAAACAATTAAAAGGCTGCTGGTTTGTCAATTAATCTGAAATGAATATCATATCTATAATCTGAAATCACTCCGATCTGTGTCGACTTTACGGTGACAGATACATTATTTTCTCTGTAAATTTATTTTTTTAATATAATAAATTACATGTATCCAAATAACTTTTACCGAAAGCAAAACAGCAACTTAACGTTCATGGCAAGTTGCTTCAACTAGTAATTATGTATGAACGGCTTTTTCATGACATTCTTATATATTTATAACGAATAAGTTAAAAAAATAATTTAAACCGTCCTAAGAATTTCGTGGAATTACCATTACTGTTGTCTGTAAACACAACCCTTTGAATATGTAAGTAAACTTTTTAACTCAAATATTCCACGAAAATGAAAGTGAACTGTTGAATTGAGAAGAGGTTGGTAACATGATCGTAAAAATCCAAGGTCAAACTGGCGATCACTGACGATTCGAAACAAAATGAAGTTTTTTTTTGTGTAAAAACTCATTGAATCTTTACCTTTCAGTCTCTTTTAATACAACGTTACTTAAATGGTAATAAACTTTAAAATGCTGCTTTTTGCGTGAATTAAGGTGAACTTACTAGTCTACAATCAAATAAAGATTTTTTGTTATTCCACTTTTATTATTTTATTTTCAATTCAATTCCATTATGCGGTATTCTTATAAATCTCACAAGTTTTGATACAATAAATTGATATGTTTGTTTATTGATATATATATAAACGTACGGTTCCTTGGAAATTATGATTAGGCAATGTTGATGTTTTTGTACCAATAACATCCTTGGTTAATTAATTTAAATTATTATATGTATGAATTCTTTCAATAAATATTTTCTAGGAATATATAATTATTATAGAATGTTACGATTCTAAAGTAAAATAATAACAGTTTCTCATAGTATTATTAACTTATTGTTGAACTTTAAAATATAACTTATGAAAATTATTAAGGATGTTCATTTTAATAATTCAACGGAATCAACAATTTCTCGGAATAATATAATCTTATCTTCATGTTCCAAGATCTCGGCCACTCCTTAAAAAAATCTTTCTTAAAGAAAAATAACGTTTGTTAATTGAATAACATTTTATTAATATTCTAGGTACTCGGTATTTGAATACCAGCGAGATTCTTGTTTCTTATTCCCCTTTTTATTATTTAAATACACCTAAAAATTTGTTTTATGTTAAAAAGTCCAAATAGTAGATAGATATATCTAATAAGCGAGAAAAGTTTATAAAATTTCCTTGCATTCAAAACATTTGCTTGTCTCTACTTGAAACTGAGCAATACTTTGCAAGTATCTTGCTAGCATATTGAGGGATAATATGTAAAACCAAAGGCAAACAGTGATCTGGTAGAACGCTAACTAAATGATTATTTATTCACAATTATATGAGGTGGTTCAATTTCAAGCTTCAAAATCCCATGCCTGGAATTCTATCTTATTTCTTTAAGACGATATCAAAAACCTCTTGCGTCTTCATTACATTAGTTAAAGTGAATGAGGTACCATATACCTTATTCGGAGACATGATCCAAAGGGATGTCAAATTCGCATTATAATGTCGTATCTTTTTTCCTAAGTATAAGCGATGGATATTTAACAATTGACAAAAGCATTAACTGAATGGAACTAAATATAGCGCATAGATGCTAGTTCGCATGTCACTTAAGCGTAATTAGACACAGCCTCTGAGCTTAACCATCAACAATTATTATGCTCCGGCTAAAAATTAAGGCTGACTACTAAAAAAGTTACAGTACATCAAGTCCAAAAAGTAAGTTGTAATATTTATGGTAAAAAAAATTGCATTAGACCAGAAATTTAAAAACAATTCAACAAACGTCTAGAACATTCATTTGTGTAGATATATGTTATAAAATGATCTTCACCTATGATACATTTTTATTTGGGACGATTCAATTTATGTTCAATAAATGGAACACAATGATAATAAAATAGATGAAGATCTGTTTAACAAGCTCATATTACTTCTGGGTGCGTCAGGGCCAATATAAAACAATTGTCGCATCCTGGGCAATAAACTCTTCGTATCACTCCACGGAATACAGCTGTTTTATTAAGTCTGTTATAAAAATATATAGTTCTGAAGGTATTGAATAATAAGAAAGATTGAAACAAAAGTTATGTTTTATGCTACATACGATAATATACATGTAATATTTTTCCCCAGGCAACAATTAATTTTGATTACTTGTTTTACTTGTTGTTAATGTAATGAAATGAGGTTAAACAATTTATTTGCATTATGCTTATATATTAAGTAGTTATAACTGAGGTTTTTAGTTAGCTAAGAACACATACAAACACACAATAAAGCTCCAACTCCAAAAAAAGTAACTTAAAAAAACTTTTTACTTTAAAGCCAGTTAATTTTTATCATTATCTATACCTATACATAATTTACATTAAAACTGTGGTATATCAAAGGGATTTATAATTATTTTACATACTAAAAATTGATATACTTTATTTAAAATAAGTATATTTTTCATGTCAAAATCTGATTGTTTATTTTCGGAAGCCAATTTCAACAGAGGTAACCCAATTAGCGAAGCCTCTTTCGTCGGTATCAATTTTGTAACCCAATAACCGATTTCATCGATTTTCAACCGATTCCATTGATAATCTCAATTCATATGCAATGCCAATTTATAAAGGGAAACTGCAGAAGCCGTGGAAAATTTTATTATATTAAGATATTTAACGTTATTGAAAATTTACCCATTTCTTTCTTAGTAATTTTAACAACAAATAATAACAATTAAATTAATAAATACTTGGTAAAGTTAATGGAAATCTTTTGATGAATTTTTATCCCTATTATGAGCTCCGAATTCGTTTGTTTAAAATCTACAATACAAATATATTTTATTAAATATTGTATGTAACCAAAATACTTTTATCATTTATAAACACAGCTAAGGACTTTAGACAAAAGAACTTTTTGAACATAACATCTACTTGCCCTGGAAGAAATAACTACCAAAATGTAGTTCATAACTAATTATTTAACAAAAAAGTTCCTATCAATACTGCTTGTTCCGACGTCGCTATGCCAAGCTTTAGTTACGGACGTGTACGTAATTTATGAAATATACAGCGGCAATGAACACATTGAAGCAGTTTGTCGCTGGTCCATGATTGATAGCAACTGTAATTAATTTCTCGGTTGATAAGTTGACAGTTCAGACGTGGGGAGAGCTTGATTACGTTTCATACGTTATGAATACCGGGAGTTTATTAGACTCGAATAGATTATGATAAAATTAAATTAAAATGTTTCAATTGAAACTATGGCGTTTTTTGTGGAATCGTTTTTGTAAAAAAATGCTTTTAGTTTTGTCCTTTTATAAATTATGATTTTTTTATGACATTAAAATTCTTATTCAAAAAATATCAGCTGATTTCTTCCATATTCCAAATAATGAAATAAACAGTAAACAAAACGATGAAACCGAATTAAGGTACTCTTTTGTGATATGTAAATTATAATTATCAGCGATAAAGCTATTGTTATACAAATAATATTTAATGGTAAATAATAAACAACACACACACATATATATATATAATGTTTGAGTAAAGTTTCCGACGAAATTTATATTATGAACACGAACACGAAGGTAAACAAAAAAATTTATAGTTTCTTATTATGATAGAAAAATTAAGTTTTGGTAACTTAAGTCAATAAACATTCAAATCTATATCAATGTTAACTAATTCGAGTTTCATGATTTTTTTGTTTCTCTAATTTTTAATATAAAAAAAATATTATTGTTCATATACCAGAAATTATATATCCGTTTAATTTCCTTTATTATGCTGTTCAATCTTGTACAAGATTTATCTCTTGTTAAAATGTGCATCGTTCCTGACAACGCCATACGTACGATATATTCAAAACATAAACCCTCCATAGACACGCACAATATTCGCATATGTAGCAATAACCGTAAAATAGTTTATATTAAACACAGTAACTCGTAAGGCCCGTGCTTGCTAACCCCTACCAGCGTTATCATTCCATTATATAAAATTAATTGAGACAATAAACCACCTCATTGATTGATAACGTCCATCATTCAAACAGACGTCCAACATTAAAATTTTCTCAATACTAATGAAAATGCTTAAAAGCCAGTGTTTACGAAGCGTAAAGAAATCAATGATCTTTATAATTAAATTCCCTGATGTATTTCATCTATTCGTTTTGATTTAAATTTGCTTAATAAAATATTCTATGAAGGCATTTTTTTTGGTCACTAATTAATTGCGGGTCGGATACCTAACGTTCAATAGATTGATTTGCGTGCTAGATATCGAATTTGTTGGGATATGATAAGTCGTATTTGATTTAGTAGATCTAAACAGTATTCAGGTGTAAGTTAAGAAGCCCTTGTTCCTTACACGATTATCGTAAACTTTTCATTAGTTACGATATAGACTGAATACAACTCTCGTGACCGTACTAATGGACTTATCTGTTTCTATTCAAACATTCATGATAAGCACTTTCTAAGTCAAGCCCTTAATTGAATGAATACCCCTAATCGGATAAATTATTCAACCTGTGCAATCACAGAAAACTCAACCGTATAACTATGGAACAGAGTCTTTTGTGAGTTTTAGTGATTTCACTGTGTTTACTTATGACGAAAAATGGGTCGTGCGACGAGGGAGCATGACACCTAACTTACATTACGTGTCGTTTGAAAAGAATTTGAAATTAGACATCGCTTTATACGTTTCAACGATCAAGTTTAAGATATGAACCATATCTATACATCTCTATAAACCAAAATGTACGTGTTAAGTTCCAATAGAAATAAGCATGTTTTCCATTTTAAATAACAACAGCCTTCCTGCTTTATCTATTTTTCATGGTGTGGATATAAATAATACTTCAAACTATTTTATCTGCCAGAATATGTATCTATTCGTCCATTTAGCATGACTGAACGGAAACATTTTTATGGGATTTTTGCGTCATGATAAAAGTTTTCTTAGTTATTTAAATATAATAATCGAATACCGAACTTTGTTACGTTAAACATGTTATGCAATTATTGACAAAATAAATAGATCTTAATCCTGTAGGCACTTAAACCGAAGGACGGGCCATTGACGCGATGTAAGCGGTTAATAATATATATATATATATATATATATATATATATATATATATGCATATAAGATATTGATGAAATAAAACAAAGTAGATCAGTAAGAAGTAGCAACACAGGTAAGAGGGTCAGAAGAACAGAAGGTTACAGTTAAAAAAAACACTCCGTAGCTTGGAATCTCTCAATGGAGTACAATTAAGATTCCCCGCAACTCTTACGTGCCTTCATGCATACGGAGTAAATCCATCCGGCTGCGAAAAGCGACTGTTTTACAAACGACATAAATCTCACATCACACGGGTTTGAACACCGCCGCCGTATTTTGAATAAAAATAAACGATGACGCCACCATAAAGGATTTCAAACCTAATTTCTAGTGTAACATGACCTAAATTCGCACTGTCGTAATCTTGTCTCGACGTTTAACGTCTCTCCAGTCACGAAGTTTTCTATAGCACGGGTAAGTGATATTGACTCGTGCTTGCCGAAATTAAACTTTAAGTCACCCTTCGATGAGAATGAAAGTGGTCTAGGTGCGATATAAGTTTCGTATGGAATTTCCACAATTTTATCCCCGATGTTTGTTTATTATTTATGTAAAGTGCTAATGGAGGATATAAATTAATGACATGAGGCTTCGAAATGTACTGAAAGATAACGTCAACGAAAGAATAACGGGCTTAAAAAGTTTTTTATTAAGTGTATTATAATAGTCACATCGAGAGACTAGTTGAAAATTAATGAATAAATTGCGTAAATAAACATATGGTAAATTAGAAAGAAATGATTATGATTAAGAATGATTCAAATAGTTTAAGGTATTTTAATCGTAGTTATTTATTAACAACATAAATAATAGATAAAGCAAAGTTATTTTAGATTACATTTACGAGTAAACTAACTATCGTTTACAAACTATTTTATTCGTTCGTCTAATAACTGATAGGAGCAATTATTTCTTTAATCTTTAATTCTAATAATTATCTTTTAATTTCGAAGCATCTACCTTAGCAACTTACGCTGTATGCTTTTGAACGGCAAGCAATGTGAATAAAATAATTTGTAAATAACGCTCCCGTTGTGAACAATTGGTTGACGTGGACATTTAAGAAGCGGAACAATCGTCGATTAAAATTGTTTATAAATTTCAATGCGATTTTTGCAGCATTTGTATTTATCTTTTGTTTGGAGCTCATTGCTTTCTTTAGTTTATCAACGTGCATTGTTTCCTGTTGAAATTGAAATTTAATTAACGTATGAAATTCGTGTGTTGCTTTTGTAAACTCTATGAGATTGTTTTATGAAAATGAATTATTATTTTACAAACGAACTGTTGATGGAATTTATGTTTAATTAATATTTTTCATACGTACAAAAGTTATGCACATTCAGCGTTAGTTTCCTTTGATATCTATTGATAATAATGTATATTCTATTAGTTCATTATAGCTAGGGAAAATAACCATTAGATTATATTCCCTAGTAGACAATGGATTGTGTAACTGTAACCAGATGTCAGCCGGTTCCTCGTATGTCTCGTTTTATGGTTTGTTATGAGTGCACACCATCCGTGAGACGACACCGTTACTTGAGTGTAGCTAAATGACAGGGAAAACGTCATGCGGATGTGCGATATGAAAAATGCATGACGCGAAAATATTTTAATATATGGACGAGCAAACACAATATGAGTTATTAAGTTGTAATTGTAAAATACAACAGTGAAATAATCGAAACACGAACTCAAATATAAAGTTAAGTGTTCCGTTTAACGTTTTAACATGATAATAATCATTGCTAATACCTAGTTAGGTTCTATTGAGATGTTAATCTCTAAGAAACGATATTTGACGCGGTTGTAAGGGTTTCATGCATATGCGCATTTTGCATAATCTGTCCATAAGCTTATTCACTCAAACTAATTATTCGCGCCTGAATGGTATGACACTACACGGGACTTTCATAATATTTTCTTTATGTTTATATGAGTTTAATATTTTGCGAGTTCAATAAAAAACTTCCTTTTTATTTATATTAATTTATTATGCATTATTATGACTATTATGGTTACTATAATATATTCAACCCTAACATTTAACGGAATGTGTCTGTAATGACGAATAGTTTAACAGTATTACTAATGTTTCTGTTAAATGTAAGCTCAACACAAACATATAACACAAGTTTGTCATACCATCTCCGAGTCAATAGGATTTCGTGCTCCGGCAAGTTGTTGAGTAAACAGCTCCAAAGTATATAGCACCTAACATTAGTGTTAATATAAACAGGCTAAGGAAACTTCGGATGTAATACAACATACAATATAATCAATTAATTTAGCATCGTTTTAAAATATATGAATAAAATTTCATGTATGTATTTTTAAAGAGTTGAAAACTATTTATCACATTGTCTCATATAAACGGAATGCAGTACGTCTAGTTGTGCCAACATTATATCCGTAATCATGCTCGATATTCAACATTTCAATGGCATCCTCAATAATTTACTGACAATTAAATCCACTTAATCAATAGTAAAATAAGCGAGTTACTTTACACGTGATCTATTAAGCAATACTGTGACATACTAACATTGTACTGAATAAATTTGAATAGTATAAATACATTTGTAAATTTAAATTGTAGTATGTATGTTTCCTAAAGTACAGTTATAATAATGAAGTCCACATAAAAAATGTAATTTCCTTCAAACAATTCCGCTATCGGTCGTTCCGCAGCGGTTTGCGATAACATCGTCGCTAACTTGCCTCAGTAAATCGTTTCTACACGTTCAAAGCCTTATTTACGAATGTCCAGATTTGTTTGACCCTTATTAAATACTTGTTTACATCCGACAGGTTGATCAACGCAGTTCATAATATTCACATTGTCTCATTAGCTCTAATTTAAAGTCAAATTTTATTTTATTGTTCCGTATTGTTTGACTTGAATTTATATAGCATCTATTAGCAATAACACAATCCTGTGATTTGAGTGTCTTTGAAATAGTATACGTAAATATACAGGTAGTATTATTCCTCCCATTGTTTTTATATATATTTTAGGAATAATTTGCTGCTGCTTTATAAATAAAGATTAAATTCATATGTAAGTTATCATTGATGTCTTGTGAAAAACTATACAAATGCTTTATTTTAGTTAACAGAAATTATAACCTCATTTACTGCTTTAGAGTTATATAAATAAATGGTTGAATTAATTATATTAATAGCAATGACATAAATAATAACAAAATCTTCAGTGGTCAGCGAATAGCATAGAATAATTTAGTTCCAAAGTGTCGAAGTTGCACTGGCCAAAGTAGGTATAAGGCCGATATTTCAGGCGTTGGCTTAATGTTTGAAACTTGCAGTCAATGCGTATCCCACTTACATTGTCATATTTTACAAGTATATTACATAACTTTAACAGTTATGCAGATACATAAAATTTACGGTTGTAAAGTTAAGATAGTTAAAAATTTTGTAAATATAAATATTTGAATTATATAAAATAAACATATTACTCAAAATTTTCTTTGGAATGACGTTACAATATAATATCCTTTTTTTATGTGTTACTGTAAAATACGATTTATAAAATACAAGAATCATAACGGAAAAGTAACTTTCTTTCTTTTATTATTGTTGATTTTTCTACGTTTATTTATCTTTGAGTTGGTATAAAGCGAAAATAATAAGAATATCATTGACCAAACTGCATACAAGTTATAACTAATGTTTTGTAAACTCGATTAAACTTAAGTCAAGTATTGTTGAATTTTTATAACAGATAAACTTTGTAAGTGCAAGCCACGAATGGAGCGAGCTATCAAATGGTCACCTGTTCACAAAAATTAAATTGCCTCCCCCGACCGTACTGACTATGTACATATCATAACGAAAATAGCTCATTTCTGAAAAATAAAATAATTATCAAATCAAGTGTAATCGAATACAAGGATAAAGTATAACCTACATATACAGTGAAATAAATCAGTTCATTACCTAATGTCACCCAGAGGATATCTTCGTTAAAATGGTCCATTAAATTTTAATAAGCCTTTTACAAATCCACTTCAATACAAATTTTAACTCATGTTAATACATTACTTTATTTTTTGAAATTATGAATGCGTTTAATTATTTCTATACGTTTATAATGTTGTTTTACATTCTTTTATGTTGTTATTTAGTATTTACATGCAAAAACACTTAAATTTATACCTATTATGATATTTAAAAGAATATCCCTCTATTTAATGTCGGTAAAAAGAAGGTCGAAAGAGAGATAAAACAAAGTAAATAAGCACTTAGCGAAGTCCCTCGCTGAGAAAAACGTAATTAAAAATGCAAACCTTGATAACTTCTTTGTTTTTAAATTCTGTTGGATTTGTATCCATTAATTAATCAGGAATAAAATTATTGGCAGGTTTTTGGAAAAAAAAACTGTTATATATACGAAATAAGTGAATAAATAGATTAATAACTGAATTGTAGTATTATAGAAAAATAATGCAGAAAATAAACGGTTAAAATATAATTCATGACGAGAAAGGATTTTGAGTTGCTAGTATTAAAATATTAAATCGATAATTAAAATTATTAGCTTTCAAAAATATTTATATATTATGTTTTTTAACAAAAAATGTCGAAATGTGAAACATATTTGTTTGTCTCTAAATAGCAAATAAGTTTCTCATATTGAGAGAATTGTGTCCAATATGACATTATGTAGATTTGACATAGGTTATGTGTAATTTAGCTTGAATTCTACCCTGCGAGATTTGTAATGCTGGGTTGATATATTTTGTAAATATTATTGCGTGGGTCAGTATGTTCTAAATTGATATTAAAGATAAAATTATCACTATTTCTCTACGATACCCCTCATTGACGGAAAGGTTTAAAAATTCTTAATAATAAAGTTATATTGTATAGCAGATGAGCAATATTACACATTATAACGGTTCCCTTAAAAACAAACAAGACAGAAAAGCTGCTGGCTTAATTTAATTTTTATAAAGTACCACGGTTTTTATTTGGAAAAAAAAAATATCCCTCAATTTTTGTCCTTTATATCCTTTATTAATTTATGAAAATTTTACCGACGTAACATATGAACTATCATAGGAAAGTAATTTTCCTTTATAGTGCCATTTTATGTTTGAAAGCAAAACTTTTGGTTACTATTTACAAACAGTACAAAAAGTAAACAAACAACTGAAAATAACAGCGTATGCTGTTAATTCAATGTATGTATAGAGTTTAGCTTACAGCACTCATTAGATCGACATGGTTGAATGGGTCTTGTTGCGGTTTACACATTTGTATTGAGCATTTTTAAATAAACCTATATATAATACTACGGTTCTCTCTGTAATCACTAACTAAAACTCAACATATCAATTATTGACACTTCAATAATATTGCTGTATCATAAAAATGTATGGAAACAGTTTATCATTGAATACAGTTTCTTTCAACTTGTTGCTGCTTCTATTACATGGAGTTGTAAATCGAAATAACAAACATTATTTATATCATAAAAATAATGTTGGCAAGGAAGAAATTAGTGCTAAACATGTAGATAAAGTAAAGTAAAGATTGTCATCACACAGGCATAGTGTATACTTACTGGATATGAAATAATTGAATTGAATAAACAAAAAGAAGCTAAGTAAGGATAAATCACTACATTATGTAGTGTAATAGGTAACTCATTTTAATACGACGTAGAAATGTACGCATTGGTCGCGAGAACATAAACAAAGGCATTCGAATGTAAGCCCTAAGTCGGGTTGTTGGTTTTTTATCACCTCTTTTACGAGTATTTGGGCGCACAGCGTCTAAGGTTTTTATTTCTTTTAGCACCCACCGTTGACTTCAGTGAATGGTATGTTATCACACATAAATTATGTACTAATGAATTTATAATTTTTTTATGTATGTTACCAAATCAACTTTCAATATCTCTAAATACAATAAGAAGTATATTATTTTAGTTCTAAAAATTTTTTTAAAACTTGTGTATATTTGTATAAAACAAATTTGCAAAAAATAATCTATTTTCACATTACGTTACTTCAATATTGATTATAAATTCACGATTAAATGACATAGGATGAAATTAATTTCTACATAATATAGCGTTAATATATGTAAAATATCTCGGTCTCGTATTTTGATTGATTGTTGAATGATTTGATTGACGGAACTGTAAAACTTCTGGCCACGTTCGATGGCTTGTGACTGTATTATCTTTTATAAAGCGTTCACATACAAGTTTATGCAATAATTACAACTGTGTAGTGATCCGCTTGCAAACTGTAATTAGTCTGACATTAAACCGCATAGTCGTGATTTGATTAATGATGGCGGGGCGGCGTCGGTTTAACCATTGATGTGCATTTTAGAAAACGTTTTGTTTTGCTTTTAGAATATGACATCGACATTATTAAGCATTGTGATTTGTTTATTCTCTTTCTATATATATATATATATTTTAATTCTAGTATTATAAAAGTCTGACATTGTTTCGAAGTAGAATAAACTTCAAAGATATGAAATTGATTTGCAAACTGCACGGGGGCATCGTTTTAATTTGATTTGATGAACTTTTTATCAATAGATTCAATACAACCTAACTAGTTACTTAACAGTTGAATACGTATGATCGAAATATATGTATTCATTACTGTATATATGTATTAATTACTGAATTAACGTCCATATAACGTCTGGATATTTTTTAAGGAATAATCTATGACGAAGCGTGTAAATTCATATAAATTAAATAGCCCATAAATATTCTAAACATTTATAAATATAATGTTGGTTTAAGTTTGGTTTTAATTGATATGTGGAACGTATATATCTCAATCTTATATAGGCTAGTGGGCAGTGTAACAGTTTATTTGTAGTACCAATATTGATTTATGGTGCCGTTTGTGTATGTTTGGCATGGTCTACCCTGTTTATTGATGTGTGACTTATCCGTAAACATTATCCATCTGGAATTTTGGATTTTCCGGAAACAGCTTCTAAAAGATAACAGAATATATATAAATGAATGATTTTAATCAAAGAGAAGTTTCGTGTATTGGGCTATGAGATCTGATAAATATCTGAATTTAATATTGTTCGACGATATATCAATAGGTAACTGTTAATAGTAGGTATTACTTTGTAAGTTCCGCTTTGAAAATAGACTTACGGATGTTGTGGAAATTTATTAAATCATCCAAAATTACGTTAACGTTTTTAACTAACGTAAGAATAAATAGTTTGAACAAAAAAGTGAATTAATAGTATAAATTGTTTAATAAAAGAAAAATATTAGTGTACTTGGGTACGTTTATTATAAGCGGTGACCATTAAGAAAAGAATTCCCTCTAATTGCTTAAATGGATTGAGTGACTTTGTTTAGATACAGGTCTTTCTTTGAATGGATTATATATAAAAAAACACACACACACGCACACATGTATGTATGTGTGAGTTTCCACGTGCATATTAACTAGAGTACCACCTCAATGACTCTGGATTGGGTTTAAGGCTACAGCATGCACGAATAAAACATTTATTGAAACCCTTTTTTAATTTTATTTTCAAATATATAAGCCTTAATTTTTACTTTGGACCTAAACGGTCGACAATTGATATGTGTATTATACTTTTCGTTATTATATGACTCACTTGGTACTTATTTAATCTAAATATTCATTTTATTTTAACATTTTAGGTAATTTGTTGGCAACCAGATTACTGTGGTATAACTAAATTACATCTAATACCTAGATCAAATTTACTTTTACATACTCCTGTTTCTTAATAAGGTCTCAAATTTTTTCATTCAAACTCAAGAAGAAATCGAAAACCAACAACCAATGTTCTAGTCAAGGAACATTACTTACAAGCGCTAATGTTTTAATTAATAATTGCATTGCTTACTTCTATCCCGTAATATATGCTTAGGAGCAACATTGATGGGCGAACTTCGTAAAGTCGTTTTACCTCAGCGGCATCGAGGTTTCTCATATTTTTTTATTTTGCCGGCGACACAAATTGAGGTCCTTTTATGGGAATATTCCCGTTACTTGGTTTAACAAACTTTCTAAGTGCCTTTATTGAATTTTCTCAAGTTTTGATAGGTTTTCCGTCGATTTCTTTGTTGCTCTCTGCTGGAAGTTAGTAGCTTCAGTAATTTAGTCCACAATATTAATATTATTTTAATAAATAGTACTTTGTAAATATTATGTAAATATTACTGTATTGAAATATTATGACCTATTCTCTTTTATAAGTAAACAAGTATAGAAATTTATGCTACTGATTCTACAACTCGTTGTGTTTTTCTTTATACGGACGTAAGGTATTCCCCCTGTGTCTATTATTATATTACGTGTAAATAAAATTGTAGAGTTACGTCCAAGTGACATATATCGTGTATTATATAAATAATACTGTCAAAACTGTAATCATTCTAGTCGGGACACCCCTGAATAACAAATTAGTTGGAGCTCAAAAGTTTGTCGTCATATAATTAAATGCTCACAGCTTAGCAACTGTTACTTTAACTTAGCGTTTAACTTGTTAATATATTATGTCTTTATTTCCGTTACATCTAACAGTTGCTCAACTAATAGACATTCGAATATTAATTTTATATAATTATATCATATTTTGTGTCTATGAGTACCATTGTCCATTACACAAAGGTAAAAGATATCATAACTTTATTTTTATTATACCTTTTTCAATATATAGATTACGTTTGTATTAATCGTTTCATTCACAAGTATATCAACGACTTAATAAATATGACTGCCTCAATACTAATTAAGCAGACATTTCTAGATCTGTCATTGTCGAGATGATGTATGACTCGTCAGGCTTGTTTAGTGAGATTAAAATAATAAGCGACATGTGCTTTGAATTAAACTATGAAATTATAAAGAATATTTTAGTAGATTTTTGTATAACCAGTTACATTAATGCTTTTTATTTAATGTTCTTTTAATAATAAAAGTTAATTATGATGTTATTCGCAATTAAAGTGAAACTTTAGAACATAACATAAATTCCCGTATATTTACCTAACATTCTGTATGATATTAATTAAAAATGATTTGTGACGTCAAAACTATATTACACTGATCCTAGCGTAAAAGTATTATAGTCTAATTTCAAAAATGAACTATTTGATACTAAATACATTTTTCAAATCTGGCCACTAGTAACCTTTAATTGGTTCACTCAAATAAAATTAATAAACTTTACAACATAATAACATTATTATAGATCAAACAGTTTAAGTTGAGATAACAGTAATAAGTAGCGGTTTATTAGGTTTATACTTTAAGCACTATTGTCATTATATTAAAGCAGTAAAATCTGTAATAACAGTCATTAAAATAAGAACTTGTTATTTGTATTAAAAGGAGGTAAAGTTAAAGGTGTAAATCCTTAAAGTATTTATGGTCCGTTTCTACGATGCGTCATTATTTAATCCATAAATGTTCATAAATTTTATTTGCATTTTCTTATAAGTAATGCAATTTTATATATTTTAAAGGGAGCTTTGAATACCGATACTTTGGTTTCTCGTCTGCCGCTCAGGGAACTCGCTAGAGGATATATTCTTATAATATGCCTGGTAGCATTTGATTATTTGAATTAAAATTGGAAATTATAATATAAATTGAAATGTGAGATACAAGTTTTTTGTAATTCGTCACAAAATATGTTTATCATAAAGATACTATATGTATGTTTGATCTATAAATAATATTAAGAATATTTTATTTATACATATCTTAATATGTCTATTATTCGCTGGAAATGGACATTTCCAAAAATCCATCTACAAATAACAAGAAAAATGATGTTGAGAAAAGTTTAGATAAATAGATGTTTGCCAACATCGGTTTGAACTCTATAAGGATCCGATTTTTAATTACTCTCCCATTTGATTGCTGGGTCAGTTAAAACTTTTTGATCGTTAAATTACAAATTTTGTTATATGCTTTCATTTATATAAGGGAATATTATTATTATTATATATATATAACGTTTCTTAACTCTATACTTAGTTATTTAAAAAAATAAAACTCTAAATACAACCAATTATTCTTATAACTAAACAAACACTTTAAAATTCATACCTGTTTACATTAAATTTGCTAACAAAACAGATAATAAGAGCAGGGTCGAAAATAAATTCTGCTTCAAACACTATAAACATAGTCTCAGTATGTGCGGACTAATGAGTTTAACTCCGAAATAGTCTATAACGAAGTTACTACGAAGCGAATAGAGCAACTACCGTGCGATCATAATACTTAGAGCGTTAATTTTTAAATACAGCAAGCAATACGCCGACAAACGCAGCCGTGCATCCCAAGATTGCTATCTTCATTGCATGCGAAAGCTTGCATGCGCTTCAGAATGCATTCGTTTTGCTCTTATTACTGCTTGACTGTAAATGTCTGGGTAATTTATAGATGCGGGTTCAGTTCCTACACAGGTAAATTTTAAATTCAAAAGATTCATTCTTGAGTCTGTCTGTAGGTTTGTTTTATTTTTCAAAGCAGATATTTTGGAGTGTATATTTAGGTATTGGTTACAAAAGTAATTGTTATATTTTAATATTATTTGGCAAAATTTTGTTACTTTGATAGTAAAGAAAAAGCCAAGCTATACAGAAATATAATATACGGTACCAAGCAAATATTAAGTCATTACTGTTTGGGTAACGAATCTAAAAACGTCCCATAATTAGGCAATATAAAATGTTCTCGTTAATATTTATTATTTTTTTGTATTTATCATTTCAGAAGAAAGTCCATTGTACGTTAACATATAATTATAATTAAATATAAATATAATTGGTACTAGATCTGGATTCGTTCCTGCTTAGTCGACACAGGTTGGACAATCGTTCTTTTTGAGATTGTCAATTTGAATTCTGAACTTTTCCATTTAACTTTCGGATGCCAACTTCACGATATTCTTTTAGACAGTTTTCGTTGTTGGGATTCGGTGTTAAAAATGAAATTTACGTGATAATTCTATTTCAAGCGGGTGGCCTAAAAAGTAAGACAAAAGTTCTTGGGTGCGCGCATTTCATGCTTAAAAAATTGTTTAACGACTTGCAAATAAAGATTTGAATCTTACCCGTTTTTGTTTTTTTTTGTTATTGTCAGTGTAGGCTCAATGTTTAAAGTTTAAATTTATGATCTTTCTAAATTATCTTCTTGATAAAATGTTTGTTACGTAACGTGTAATAGTTTAAATTTTCAAGTTTAAAATAAATAAAAAATACAAATTGCTTACTTATAAGTGGAGTAGAAAAAATGTAATTACTAACCTTTATAATTTGAATAAATAGATGAATAATAAGGCTATTTCAGACCCAAAAATTTGAGTTCCTTATTTCAAAAGCAAGTTATTGATATTTATTTATATACATGAAAAGTTTTTAGCTGGCAAATAATTTAAAATATAAAAACTTAAAACAGAAACTTACGAAGCTGTTAGTGAGGCGCCTACGACTTGATTTGTACCAAGTAAGTTTTAAATTTGTTGTAGAGACCTGTCTCCCTCAGCCTTGTTCTAGAGATTAGGACCTGTAGTCTTAGAAGTATATATACAAATCTTAGATTATTTTTTGCTATAGAATTAGATAACTTAATATGGAAGTCAATATATGTATATTGTCTTATTAAAATAATGATTTCACTGTCTCTATTTCTTTAAATCTTTTATTTCAAATGGGTTTTTGGGAAGTGTTTACAAGTAAAGCTTAAAATATAATTTCGCTCATCTCGCAAAGTTTGAATACAAACTGTGCTCTTGCGATGACGTTGGCGGATTGAGTTTACGGAGATGATTTATATTTAGCGGACTTATAAAATTCAAAAATAATAGAAAAACTTTTAATATTGAAATTAATGTAAAAAGTGTTAACGTACAATGATTTTTTTTTTAACTTTAAAGAAAATTCACTCTACATCAATTATATTATTATGTTTTATTTTTACCAATATTAACACTAATTAGTAGAGAGTACATGTATATAACCAGAGTTACAAAGATCACAACAATTTACTTCGAACTACAGGAGGAGCAATTAACTAGCTTAAATAACAAAACAGTGATTTTAGGATTTATATCTTTAAGTGGGTGTAGGAGAAAAAAATCACTCCATTCCATTGGTCACGTCTCATAAATGAATTGTGGTGTACTTATTGCGGGTTTGTTAATACGTAATCTTAAGTAACCCTCTCTAAGAGGATTGCTTCTTTCTTGTTCTCGACACATGTTCTCTAAGGTAAACTAGTCTGATTTTTAGATTTCTTAGGGGAGCTCACAATTATTCTTCAAAATCATAGTTTTTAACTTATTATATTTTTAATTATTTTAGTATTCTACTCATGACATTTTAAAAAATATGTCCATCTTTAATACCTACTCATCAAAATGAAGCATAGGAAATCAAATATTATATTATGAAAAATAATTTTGTTTCAATATAAAATAACAACAATTTATATTTTTTTAACAAACGTTATTATATATTGATTCATCTCATATGATTTGTTTTTGGTAGACATTTGTACTAAGCTTTGCAAGGAAGAAAAATTGTTGAATTAAATTTGCTACAGAACATGTGAGATACATAATAATTGGAGTATTTTACGATGCGTTACTTGAAGAATGTATAAATTATCAAAGTGAAACTATATTTTGTGTAATGTTCACTGTTTACGACTTGGCATCGCGTTGATCATTACACGATACACGTTCCAAACCAACATAGATGCGATGCACTCCAAATAATTTTCTTTACGCTCGAAGGACTCTGCTTTTTTTATTATACCATATATAGCATAATTGTTTATTATTATTTGTATAATTTATTTATAGTGTAATAAAAGTTAACAACTTAATTATTCTGACAGAATTATTTATTGTTACTAAAAACTAATATAAAATCCATCCATACATTCAAATTGGGTATTTCAAATATTTGTTAATAGCCTTGAAATCTACTTTTTACAAATATGTGAAGTATTTAATTTCATTTGAAGAAAGTTAGGAAAAAATTTCCTTAAATGTTATCAGCATTACTTCAATTTTACATTAAAGGCCAGTTGTTATTTAAATTGAATTATATAGAACACATTATTATTCCCAAATACATTTGGTGTACTAACCGCAAAGTAAGTATAACTAACCACAAAGTAAATATTAGTTGTGAAATATCGACTATGAGACAAGTCAATTTCCAAAATATAATTAAAAGTATTCTAGAATACCAAAAACCAGAACGTTAGAATGTGATCCACATTAAAGACAAAATTTACGAGGCCCATTACGATTTGATAACTGTCTGTAAACGATTAAATTATCTCGGTTTTCTGTTGGCTTTCGATCAAAGATGCGGATTTAAAAGTGTTATTTGTTGACAAAAATGTCTTTCATAGACCAACCTAATCCATTTGATTTTGAGGTCAGCCAGCTTTTCTTGGTATTAGTCTTTGACGCAGAAATCCTTAAGATGATGATGTAATAACGATGTTATATTATTCTAGAACGGACGGTTATCGATAATGAATATTAAGATCACCACTTGAATGCCATCTGTTGAGTGTAAATTAGAGCCACTGCTTAGTTTACATGTCCGATATTGTTTTATTACAGATAAAACACTTTAGTATACGATTCTCGTTTTGATAAAACGTACATGATTTTGCGAATCATATTTTAAGATCGAATATTATATGACGGTAAATAGTTGTTTGCCCATAATAAATGTTATGTAATACGTAATTATTTCGTGATATTTAAAAGATTTTCGTGATTGCTAGAGAATGGATTCAGTCTAGTGTTTTGTACGTTCATTGTTATAGTTTCCCGTCTCATCTGTGAATTAGATAATTGTCCAATTCGTGATAAACAGCGCAAGTAAATCTTTGTTTAAAGTGCCAGTTAGCCGCGATGGTAGATATTAATTGCTGTTACCCAGACATCTCTTTATAAATCTTCTGGGTGACAATTAACATTTATAAAATGTTGCAGTTTCCAAATAGCTTCAGACAGGTATTTAGAACTGTGAAAACAATAAATTGTACGGGACTTAAGATTATACTTTTGTCTAAGAAATTACGCTAATAAGCAATGTATTTTACTGTCACTCCCACGTTCTTCAGCCAAAATATATTCAATTATGGTAAATAAATATGTCTAAAAAGAGATTTACATCTAGAAATAGAATAGGAGACCAAAGTTTGAGATATGTATGATATTTTCGTGGAATTTTGAAATTATGTTACAAGTGTGTAGACAGTAATTCCTACAGAATTTTATTTTTTATAAATAAATTCATGTGAACAGCTGCTATTAATTGGTGTATTAGTAAGACATGAAGACGTGGGCCACTTCACACAAATAATGAGAATAGTGTTTCTATTTCGATGTTTGCATGTTAATGTAAGTAAGACGAATCTGACATTTATATTTTCTCAATTTAATTACTTTAAATCTATGTGGAACATTTTTTTACTTACGGATTTAGTATAAGATTTATTCCAACTTTTAAAAGCGTCTTTTTGAGTGTTGTATGGTTAATAAATAAAAAACACCAACACAAAAAGATAAAAGCTTTAATTCCAGGGTGATTCATAAGAATGAAGGTGGAAGCAATCTCCTGGTTCAGTGACGCGAACAAGGCGTGTTCAGCAGTCTAATTGGGCGAAAATTACTTCTCAAGTACCTGCTTAGTGCTTAGACCACAACTACAATTTCCATCTCAACTCTAACGTTGATTATCTTTTATCTAACATTTCTGAGAATTCTGATTATCGAGACTGATGCAACTTTATTAAATTTCCAGTTGCGAATTTCTTTTTGTGTTCTATATTTTCTGTTCTCTTTTACCTCGAGAAAGCATCTAAAAAGTTTTCCTTACGTTAAAAAGTTAGATGAAATTTTAAACAAATCGTTTGATTGCCAAGAGAGGATTAACATTTTTTAAAATTAGCACTTCTTGCAATCGTGGAGGAATGCGGATTATTCCACGTTTTAACTTAAAAGTTTTTGTAAAATTGTGGTTTCTTGTTTTTCTCAGTTAGATATCCTATATATCTTAAAACATAGTAGATTTCTTTTAGTTACATATTAAAATACATATTTCAACCTTAATTTCATCCGCTTTAGTTAAAAATACATTAAAATACTTTTCAAAATAAACATCTTTTTTCACTTTCATATAAACGTATACAGCTTGGTGGAAGTCACAAGAAGTGTGGCATTTATTAATTTAAACTGTCAGAAATGTCATCGTATTTTGTAAGAGCAGCCCGTGTTAATAGTTTAATACTCATGTTTGTTTATTTGTGTGAATCTTGGCCCAGAACCGGACATATATTTGAACGATAAATTTACTGTCATGACTTATTTCCGTATTGCATTATACTCGGTCTTCATGTCTTTGGGAGGGAACATTGAAATAAATCGCTATAATAAAATCGAGCTTCGAATGAATGCTTACGTAATTGGAAAAGTCTTATCTTTCTTTAGAATGTCCTTTTTATAATCGTGACTTAGTTTTATTACCGTCTTAGTACTATTTGCTATTTATTTCTTTTCAAGCTGTGAACAAATAAAGAGGACTGAGGGCCGAGGGAGGTAAAAAAAATAGTAGCTTTACAGAGAGGTAAACGGCGAGTCTTCCTGATTTTAATGAGATCGCCAATAAGAGGGGTCGCCCACTTTTTATACTTTGTTGTGGTTTTAACCTGACATTATAAATAGAAAAAATGAACAAAACTGACGTGTGTCTGAAGAAAAAAATTGTTTTTTTAAATTATTTTTTAACTTTTGGTTTCGCGATTTATTTTATTAATTACTCAAACTATTATAGTGAGCACGTTTTTGATTCTATATATCTTTAAATTACATGAAACTAGCAGTCAAAAGTAAAAATTGTACATATGATAACAGTACATATATTCACGATTTCCAAACTTTCCATAAAACAGGCCAAGTTGCGTGGAAAATTATGTATTAGCTAATAATTCAATATGTTTCGAAAGGTTTCACAAAAATAAACATATTTTTATTACATGTCTTATTTTAGAATCTGAATTAACATTCATGTATAATTTTAAAATGTGGTATAGGAATCTATATAGATCAAAAAGAAATTATATTTGTGACACTTCAATTTAAAGGAAGCAAACCTTTTTTCAGAAACAGTACAGCAATGAATTTTCATAAACTTAAAAGGATCACACAGATACTAAATTACGAAAAGGTATCATGTGCATATGAATCGTTTATAAATATCTACTATAAATACGTGTCAAACTCATCAAAATTATACATGATTCATTTACTCATTCAATTCATAATATTCACGTTTTGGAGGTTTCAAACAAATATTGAATTTATAACAATCAGAATATATAATTATGTTTTGAATATTAACCGTTTTGAGTTTATATCCTTTCCAAAACCCTAATATTGCAACTCGTTTCCAATATGACAGCTAAATTATATATAATGATTAATTCATTGAGTCGTAATGGCATGATAGCTTAACAGGCATAGCGACTGGGACGTGATATCCCGGAAGTCGCGTGTTCAAGTCCTGTTCGCGTCAATAATTTTTTAACTGCAGTATTATTTATTTGAATTTTCAGTTAATTGAAAATATAATATTACATTTTTTATACGTCAGTCAACCTTTTATATGTAATTTTTAACACGTTTTAAAATTAGTTTAGCTTACTTGTTTTATATGAGGAACATCTCAAAGTAAAATACAATGTAATGATGGCATTAAACAAGACCTTTGTGTTCTGAGCAAAGTTTATTACTGACTGTTCTTATATGTTATAATAATTTAATAAATTACGAGCTAGTACATCTCCCTTATTGTAAAAGAAATGTTTTATTGTACAATTTTTGATACAATATACCTATGTATATGAACATTTTTTTATATTCTACAGACTTGGCAATATACATTTATTTTTAGTATATATATTCAATAATTTCCTATTAACCACCACATACATACACGAGTATTTATTTAAAAAAATATACACTTTATAAACAAGAAGGTCTCAATTTTAGACACAAGTCTCATTTAGCATTATTTCACTCGTTTGCGGGGGATATTTGCTCGACCAGCCTAGAACATGACACCTGACTGCCATCTGCACAACAACAATATTGTATGTTTGCAAAATATCGTTGAAATGTATGAATAACTCTAAGACTCGCGGCACACCCGCATTAATAGGCCAGCTCTCTGAGTATGAATCCTTAACGACGACCAAAAAAGGACGCTGGCTACCCATCTTCATAATCTCTAACTATTCCAGATGATGGAAACTTTGATAGAAGTGCGTAATGTCAGACACGTTAAAAGGTTTTTTGCCATGATTTCACAAAAATTGGTTTTGGATTTTGGACGTGACTGAAACCTTTTTGTCAAGTGTTGAATTCGAGACAAAAGGAGTGAGCAGACCTATATAAATTGCCCTTTTCCACTCTGGTCAGAGAAACAACTTATTATCTGGGTTGCCTTAAAATTCAATTATATCCAACATATAAATTCTTCCAAATAATTGAGAATGTCTGGTGTCAGAAAGTTTTGCTCTTTTCTATATACTGGGTACATGATGTACGAACGGAAGTAACACATTTTTATTTTTCTTTTTTGTATGATGAGAAATCGGAACAATGTTGTTTTTATTACCGATATATTTTTGAATAAGTCCATCCCCATAAGTCTGAACTAAGCAACGATTTTTGGGTGTCGCTGGCATCGGAGATGAAAAGGCTCCCGATTCGATTCGCAATTACGAACTGGGGACCACAGCGTTTTCCCAATCGGTCATAGCAATCATCTGACTACTCCCAGGCCCTACCTACTACTACCATAATACATCATCATCATCATCATCATCAGCCTATCGGAGCCCACTGCTGAGCAAAGGCTTCTTCTCGCATGGAGAAGGTTAGAGCATTAATCACCACGCTATATATTATACATATGTGTATTTTAACTAGACATGACAATAATTATTGTAATATATTTTAATAATTTTTTTTGAAAGTCTTACTTTAACTTCATCAGACATCTGTTTCTATTAATAAGTTATTATGAAAGTCATATTCGCCTAACTATAAATTTAGTGCATAGAATTGTTGCCAACACTCAATGATAATGGTCACTCAGGTGGTTGTAAGCCAAAATAGACGTTATTGTTTCAATACAAACACGAAAACAGCTTGATTGGATTGTAGTATTAACACCATGCTCACGTCCGTGCTGTATGAACGTGGAATCAAATTGGCCTTAATTGCCTTTATTTAATTACGGCATTTGGTTTTGTGCGGTGATCTTCATTACGTATATACTAGATTTCTCAAATGTATTGGTTTTCTAAATATTTATCCAATAGTTAAAAACAAACATCGTAAAAATTGTTTTTAAAATAAATTATTCCAACCGATTCAATCTTTTGTTCTGGTTTTCCTCTCTTGGTTTCTAAGTTAAACACGTGCAAATATTGTCCCTCTGGAAACAAAAAATCCTGAAACAGCCGCCTTTGGAGGTACGGGATTTATTTCTCCATTGTTACTTTTATTACTTACGAAACTTGTGGTAGTCATTACGGGGATCTTTGCAGAGCGTTGTTTACTTGTTCACTAAATCTAAGTGCCCAACTACCCTAAATTTGTTTTATTATTCTTTCAAACTTTTTATATTTAATAAGCCTTATCGTTCAACTATAATCGTTATGATAATACACCACAAAAAAAAAAATTCATACCAAATAAATTTTCTCCTACCAAGAAAATGTTATGTCCACGAAACTACTTAAATTTTATTATATTATAGATAATGTGTCTCGCAAATAAAGGTTGTTGAGTATGAGATAAGTGCTGTTTATTGTATTTTACCTGCTGATTTTCTCGAATTTGAAATTCACTATGAAATCTATCGTTTTATATATTAATAAGAGGAATACTTTATCATTACGAATATTTTTTTAGTTTTATAACTGTTATAATAACTAAACATTGCCGTTAATTGGTATTATTTAATCATGTCATTTCAAATTAATACTTAAGATATAAGTGTTATAACATTAAAAAGCTTTTATATTACGTCTACCCTTTTGTTAGTCGATATCGATTAAGGAATTAAAAATATTCCAGGGACAATCTTACGACGTGGCGTCGTGTTTACCAACAAAAGATTTGAAAAAAAAAATTTAATCATCAGTAAAGCTCACTTATAAATTGTTATTACAAGGTTTGTTTTAAGATTTTTAGATTTGCTTTAACAGTTTTGAATTAAATTACAAGCGTTTTAAATAAATACTAAACGTTGAAATATATTAAAGTTTTAAGTGACTTTCAATTGGCATCTGTAATATTCTTAACAAATTAAAAAAAAATTTTAGGAACAAAAATAGTTATTTGTTTTGTATATATTACATATTCGACACATGCCACCACATATATTTATATTATTAATAAATTGATTATTGTAAATTTCAAATTTTTAAATATCGCTCTTTTAGTTATGTTTAAGTTTTTGACCATTTAATAAATAAATGTAGATATGTATTATACATGAATTTATAAAAAAAGAAAGTGTTTATTTTGTATTTAAACTTTATTTATTCATCCTACTGCACAAATGAAGCTACTGAAGTGTTCACAATAATGTAGGCGTCCCTAATTTCGTAAGATTTACATCTTTCTCATTACTTTATTAAGTAAATTGTGGTTTAAAAATATGTGGCTGTATGAAACATTCAATGAGTCTTTATTGAATGTTTCATGTATATGTCTATAAAGTCTTCATTTTAATAATCAAACGTTCGATGTATATCTCAAAGATAAATATAACTACAAGCAATAAACCCGAAAAGTTTTGATCCAGTTTCTTTACGGTCGTCATACATCGAATTATTTTTCATTGTCGGTACGGTTGGCCACTACCCAACTTTGCTTTTATGATTATCCAGATTTTATAGTTTCCTCATATAAACAGTTGACGTTATATTTTAGGAATAAGAACTCGTGAATCTAGGCTTATGTTTTGCATCGTAACATTTTTAATCGATGTATGTTATTTAACCAGAGGTCATTGTTTTCATATTATGACAAAAAAATATTCATCTGTCAGATACTCTCAGTAATTTCTTACTTTAAGCCACAGTTTAGGAATCGATCAGAAATGTAATTATACTTATGTATAATAGAAAAACAACATAATAATTTTAGCAATAACACCTTTTTAAAATTGTGACGTCTACACTTGTTTGCATTGATACTAAGGGAAGTAAAGCTATTGTAGAGTAAAAGTTCGGAGTTTATCGAATATTCTGACCACTTGTTAGGATTGTCCTGTTGGCAGAGTAAAAGTCAACCTGTCACAGAAAAAAAAGTTTTGAAATTGACACATTATAATTTAATTCAGAATACATCAAAAAATCTCGCCGGTCTGTGACAGTGACACCGTCATAAGTCAGTCCGCGTATTTAGTTTGGCTTTTGCATTTAACTGATGATGGCTAGACTCTACCACCTAAAGGGATAATCTACTAACTAAACCTGTAATCTTAACTTGTAATGATTGCTTTTACTGTTATTGTAATCTCTAATAATAAGTTATTTTATACGTATGAATTCTATTTGAATTTGAATTTTCTCTAATCTTTAGCACCAAGTTTGTAAGATTTTTGAACTTATATTCATATATTGTTAATAGTAATAACTTAGGAAATGTGATGTAGATTGTGGACTAAAAGAAATTGATATTTCTAATACAAAATTGGTAGAAAACAGTAATCTGTTAATAATAGTAACAATAAGCATATGACGATTCGTTGTATAAACACTAGTTAAACTTGTTATATAACATATTTAAACCATAATGTTGTCATCATATGTAATAGTTTCAAATATGTGTATGGAATTCCCTTAAAATTTAATTTTTCGCTCCATTTACAGTCCACATTTTTACCTACGGTCGGGAGCTTCACAACGTTCAACCTCTCATTTCTAAGGAATTCGTGCCAATGCTGTGTTTACTTTTAAAAGTAGCTTTAATTCTACTTAAATATACTTTAGACTCAATAAAAACTTTTTCAACTTTCGCATTCGAATTTCGAATTGGAATTTACTTCTGTTTTATAATTTTAGATTTGAATAATCAAAGTTATGATATCTTTTAATGCCGCAAATATTTGTTATAATTTACATATGTTTACAGTTTAAATTAAATGACCTCGTATATTAAAAATTAAATTTAATGAAGTAAATTCCTACTTCGTATATCCGTGGTTGAAAAAATATAAATCTGTGATGTAAAAATAAATTACTAAAAATATATTAGCTAAAACAAGAGCGCTCGGTCGAGTAGCTACTTGCCAAGGTAAGTGTGCTCAATGTCAAAGGCTGAGTGAGTCAAGTTCATTGAACGTGCGAAGGCGGCAGGGCATTCCGAAGGTTTCCTGTCGCCACTTCCTAATGGCATCGCTATACGCGTACCAAATATCGAATCTGGGTCGATTGTAATGCTTGAGCCTGAGGATATAACGGATCTAATGAAATTATGCCCTTTTCAGTATAACACATTCATAACATACATTTAGTGATTGAGTAATAGTTGAGAAAAATCAAAAGGGAATATATTTTTTTTAAGAACGAACTGCTATCAGATGAACTTACAAAAAATTCTGGCAACATTAGAATTTATTTAAAATTTATATTCTGAAATATTTACCTTTTTGAATGAAGTCACCGATTACATTTTATTTGTAAAATACTTGTACCTCGCTTCCTCGAAGACAAGATTTAGTCAACAACTTTAAGTTAAATGTATTCAAAACACACTATTCTCACATCTGGAAACGAGCATTTTTTAATGAGATCTAAGATTTTCGTGAGTATTCATTTAAATGAAACTAGTATTAGCATTTTTTAGTTAGATCATTATATTTTATTTAATATTTTCCGAGTTTCCATATTTAAATGAAAATCGATTTCATTCTGTAAACGTTCTTAGCCATAATTGTCACTGGGTTGTGCCAAAACACTAAAGTACGGTATTTACAGCGTTGCGAGTGAAATGAGAAACTAATATTAGTTTGCGAGGGTGCCTGTCGTCTTCGCTTGGTTCAAACGCGTCTCACAAGGTTTACATAATAAATTATATTAGTTTGTAATAATACTTAGTCAGGGTTAACGTTACTAATACACTATTTGTACAAAGAAAATGATTTTGTCATTAAGTTCCTTTCAATAATTGTTCGAACGTCTAAGGGACAGTAATCATGAAACTTGCGAAAAGTTACAAGTCCAACTCCATACATCCGATATATCCTCATCAAAGTTATTTCTCATACAGCAACCATTCATCACGAAGGTTAATAACACGTCATGAACAAACTAAACGGGGTACAATACATAGTTCAGATGCGATCTGGCCTGCAGACGGGATCTGTATCTGACGTAACAGTTAGAGTTGCATTATTTATGTGTTCTGTAGGTATTTAGGGCGGTGGCGTGACGTACGCGGGATTTCAGTTTTAGTTCTAATTTATACGTATTGTTCGAATGTTTATACATACATAACAATTCGTTACATGAATCTTATTTATAAACGTGACCTGAATTTTGAATGTTTTTATCGACTTTTTTGGTTACATTTAAATACAATATATTTATTAAAAAAACAGACATTTCCGTGAGGCACATGAAATTTTTTAATATATAATCGATGATGATTCAATAGCAAGGTTAAAAAATTTTGTATTTTCAATAAAATGTTAATAGGTTTTATTGTGTTGGTGTTTAAATTATAGAAAATGACAAAGAAAAAATAAATGTCCATCACTTCCATTTGTAAAGAATCATCTGCGGCAAGGCGTCAGAGCAAACAAGGTCGCCTTAGAAGTTCTTTGAGGTTTGACCCTAATTAACTCGTTAGGTATAGTGATGTTCGCAGATTTGAAGAGTTTCTTATTTGGCTAAAAATAACTATTTCAATAGTCATGTACATAAGTCATACAGTTTTTATAATATTTTGAACTAAAACATTTTAAGTGTTTTCATTAACATTTTGTTTGGATCCGCTTACGTTGGATTATGTTAATAAAGATTGCATTAGGTTAATTTATGTGGAGAGTGTTTTGTTTGAAATTACATTTTTGGTCGTTGATAATTAGCTTAACTAATTACGCTTTGTCTAATTTTTTATGTTTAATAAATATATCACCAGCAATTTTTATAGCTATAAAACTATAGTTATACCTCTTTACCGCTATAGCAGCACAAATACACACATATGTATATACAGACATATATGCGTGATTTGAAATATGTTTCATATTCGTTAGTTCAGAAACCTCCTTTTAGAAATGTACCGTGAAATCCAACAGTTAAATATTTCTTGTTATCGATAATAGTTACAATAAGTCAAAAGCATCTTTTTTATTTGCAACCGTTTTTACTTAAGCATAAAATGTGTTAAAAAAAAATTGCCTATTCTTCTGCAAGGTTGAAATGGTACGGCATTGAAAAGGAAATTTTTAAAACATAATTTTATATACTTACAATTATTATTTATCAACAACCTAATTATGACGTCATCATATTGCAAGTGAACATCGGCATAATAAATTTGACTAATTAAATTACTCAACAGTAGCTAAAGTATAATGGTACTGAAGTATTGCATGAATATTATTATAATATCTGTGCAAGAGGAAGCAGTAAACAGTGCAGCGGAGATTGTTTATAATGCCGACACGCAATCTTGCCGGACCGCTGTGTGCACAGTAGAGCAAACAGGGAATATTTGATTGAAATGTTTATTTATACAACTTTTTATATAGCATTGCTTGATTTTTTAAGCGCTGCATTAATTTATTTGTAATAAAATAGATTTTTGTTAATCGTGTTATTTTTACTAGTAGTTTTTAAAATGTAAGGTTTTTTATTTTAAGAACATACACAAATATTTTTTTGAGTTGTTGGTATTTATGAATAGTTTTAATGTTACTATAATAAAAAATATTTTAATTTAACTTTACGTTTTTCAGGTATTTATGCTAACACAGTTGCAACATTATAGGTTAGTAAGAACAGACTTATTATATGAATGCTTTATGTAGTTCCATTTAGAGCTGTAGCGCTGCAATCGCTTGAAGCGTACAAATTTAATGGTTGTTGTCTGGCTCGGCTTGCAGCTAGTGTTACCTGCGAGTCTTTCAGTATTCCAAGAGATGGCGTTACTGGTCTTACAAAGCAATTTAAAATTTTCGCCCTTTTAATTTTATAACCGATCTTAAAAATGTTCACTGTAAGTTAATTAGTACTAGCCGGTTTTAATATTATATAAACTGGGTACTTAAAATTCTTATAAGAATTTCAATTTCGTTTGTACCTTGCAATATAAAAAGTAACTAAATGGTTTCATTAAGTCACCATTTTCTATTAATTATACATGATTCAAGAAATAGAATTATTATATTTTACTATATGATGTGATATTTTAAAAATAAGTTTAGTATTTCTTTATAAAGTAGCACATCGTGATTGAAAAATTCACTGACTAATACTAACTACAACTACTGCGTAAGATAGGGAGGGGCCCTTTAAACCCACACCTGGGTCGCAAGTCCCATGCACTGTTGAAGATCCTCTCCCTGTAACGCGATGTACCCGGCACCTGCACGGTGAATCCATTGAGTGCTAAGAGGTTTCGTCTCGTCTATAAGTCGCAATCAAATTCTCAAAAAGCTTTGCTTCATAAATAAAACAGCAACCATTGCTCTCGAATCGGAATTAACAAAAATTTCAACATCAACTGAATATTACAAAAAAAAAGTAATTCGTAAATTGCTTAATTACAAAAGTAAACGGCTCATGGAAAACAATACAGGATACATACACGCGGCCATTACAAAACTACCTGCGATTTAATTAATTAAATGGTAATCCCTGGTATCATCCGAGATAAAACAGAAAGCTAAATTTCTATCGAACTGTTGACATTCAATTCAATTTAGGAGGAAGGATTAAAAGTTATTATTCCTTGAAACGCGTCTGGTTTAAGTCATATTGATATTATGAATATGATTTCAATTACTAATGATTCTCGTTTAATTCTTTTTATCGAAATATGAACAGAAATTTTGTGTAATAAAAACGAAATAATAACATGTATGAAATAAATGTGGATATAATTTTCAAGAACGCGTCGCGTGGTCCGTACTTCAATAAACTTGCTCAAAGCAATATTTTAATTTTAAATCAAATCCAAGCCATTTCACTTAAGATGTTTAATTTTGCTTCGTTTCTCGTGTATCATTATTTCATTGCATCAAGGTTTGTTTTCGCGTGCACACCCCAACGTCACCTGCAAAAGCAATTTCTAGTCTGATTAATTTCATCTCAAAGGTTAATTAAAGCGCATAATATTATTAATTTCTTCCTTAGAACATACCGAGAGTTGGGAGATTAGAGCTTTATGAAATTCTTCATTGTCGTCAGTCTTGTGTAGGTAAGAAATTTTTATGAAGGAAATTTTAAAATAGGCTGTAAGAATTTTTAATTTCATATTTAATGTACATTCCATATATATGATAAACGATATATCAGTATTATAATTATATTAGAGCGCTAATTTTTAAACAAAAATGATATACAAGGACGATTTTGATTTAATGCACGGACTGAAATATATATTTAATAACGAGTCTAAAATTTGTTGTTTTTATGTGACTGTTTTTAAATTATTGACTTTATCCAATTAACTTATTCAAGATAGAAATCGAGATAATATTTAAATCGTACAATTCAATAACGACACTAAAAATTGGATTTGAATGTTTCATTTGGGTAAGTCGTCCAATGGCTTGGAAACGGTTAAAAGGGCGGTAAGAAAATCTCCTTTGGGGGCATTAAAATATGTAAGGGGTAAAAATAACGGATGGTCTAGCGTCGACGTAACGAACTGTAATATAGACCCAGCTCGCAAAAGAGGGCCCCAGGGCCCTTCCGATGTTAGTTTAGGGATGTGTAACTTGTTTGCCTAAAATATTGTTATTTGCCTATCATTTTTGTAGCAAATCTGCGGATAATCGGACCGTGTTTGTGGATGAAAGTGGGCCCGCTAAGAATAAAAGGAATGTTTTGAATTTTTATTTATATTTATCTTAAGTAAGTCTCACCTTTGATATGTATTGTCATGAAGAAGAAATAGTTATATAATAGTTTATCAAGAACATGTGCAATGAAATGGAAATTAGCATTATATAACATTCATTACGAGTATAATACCAGTTTCTAAAGGAATTGCCTGTAGTACTGTTACGTTTGCATGATTGAATCACTGAAGCCATTTTCATGAAATTTGGCATATCTATATATTGTACTGATATATATGGAGGAGAACCAGACATCTCTCTAGTTTAATTATAATGTAATAGAGTTGTGTAGAATTGCGACAGACGTATGATGACGTATGATGGCTTATTACCGAATAAGATCACTGTACGATTTTTATGTATAACGAAAATAGATTAATAATTTTATTTAGTTTTAACTTGATTTAACATTATTTGAGTGTAATACGAGTAACATAGATGTTTGACCGCCAACCACATTCATATTAATCATTGGTATTTGATTTCAATTTTATTTCAAAATAAAAATGCATATATCATGTTATTTCTATATATTACGATAAATTTAAACAAAATGTGGTTAAAAAAATATATTATTCCCAAATAATAATTTAAAGTCTCCATATTGGTTTTTACTGAATATATTTTTTTGGAACAAAGAATCAAATAGAGAGGTGAAAAAAATTAAACGAAATGAAAGGAAATATAGGATTAAAAGGCAAACAGAAATGGTAGCCGTTCACTTGAATATTCGTTTCCCCATAGATATATTATAATTAAAAACTGTAACGAATACGTGCGAATAAATGGCTATATATGGACTGTAAACTATTCACAAATAACTAAATGTTAGTACATAACTTTTGGGATTACAACGCCGCCATTGTAATTGAAGGTTGACGTTAATCTGGGGCTTTCAACGAAATGAATGTGCCAGTAAATCTCATACCAATATGGCATGTTTTGGTTTATATTGGAAGCATCTATAAAGATTTATTTTGCTTCTACACACCTGTCTTTTATAATGCTTACTTTAAATGCAAAACACTATTAATATTACATTTCGTCCATACATTATTTCCATTTAAAAGTTCCTTAGGTGTATTGATCCAAATGTCTATGTTACTTGAACATGAAAGTAAACTTTAATTACAAAACACTACATATATTCAAACACAGCAACATCTTCTGTGGTTTAGAATCACTTATTACGCATTGGTTGATGGTCTTACTAATACACGTAAATGGATTGTGGTTAACGGTTTGACAATCTGCGCCAGGAAGCATCATATGTAGCGGTTTCATGTATAATTCAATTGATATCCACAGCTACATACATTAGTCTGATTTAAATTATTCTAATAATTAACGTCTTGTATAGGACTGAACTCCGACTAATGAAAATTGGACACTTGGTTGATTCATAATGTATGCGAGAAACGTTACTTAACAGATACGGTAGACCACCAGAGCCATGACAAATTGTCCCGAACTTGGTTCCCCTTATTAAATGATTGATTTATTTGTTTCACAGTTAACATTCGTTCGCAAACAGGTGATGCTACAACTATTTGATTTACTAACTCTAATGCTTTCTAAATCACTCAATCCTAATTCCTGAACCTTTCCCTTTTCAAAATGATGTGACGCGGGCACCTGTCTAAGTGTGTTTGTGGTTTGGTCCATAGAGACAATTTATTGTTTGTCTGTGTTTGTTCAGCTAGACTTAGGCTTTTATCATTGATTTTAAAATCCCCGTACATCGTGCCAGAGCTGAAAGGGTTATTCGCACGAGGACTCCGCTTTTAGAAAGTTATAAAAGCTATCCATAAGAGTTCTTTAACATATAATATACTGTTTTTAGGGTATTTAAAAAGTAATTATACTTATTTCATGTTTTCCTTAAATTCATGCGTTCCTTAGGTCTGTTTTGAGTGTTAAAATGTAAAAACAATTACAAACTTAGTCAAAATGCTTTAGAATACGTAAAATTTTAAATTCTTATTATTTTAAACGAGTAACGTACATAGCGCCTATATTAAAAATGTTTCCAACCATTTCTCTGAACATTATTTGTATGAAAATATTATGATTAAGTCTTTCAATGTTGAAATCTACTGAACATTTTGTTGTCAAATAGTCTACATTAGCAGATTAGTAAACAACAATAAAAGAGTCCAGAAAACGTTGAGTTCTAACGGCGTACTAAAAGCAAATAAATTAGTAAGCAATTAAAACGTTGTCAGAAAGCTTTTTAGATTACTTGCCTTAATTCATAAAAGAGCTTGACTCATAGAGAGCAGATTTTAAAAGCATGTTAACAAAATCCTATGAAAGAGAATATCGGAAACAGGACTAAAGTATTCTTATTGTATTCCTCGTCTATTATTTCCATATCGATCGAAATGTTATGTATTTATACTTTTACTCATGAAACTTGGCTTTTACGCAATGTGGGTCCATTTTGGAGACTGAGTACAAGTTTTTCTTAGCAAGAAGGCGCCCCTTAGGTGAAATGGAGTGTTATAGTTTTGAAGAAACTAAGGTGAAAGAGTTTTATATATGATATGAAAAATTTCATTTTTATAATCTGTCTCTATTTTATATAACGTAAACTTGGGCTATAAATTAACTATAATAGTAGTCTAGTGAGAACTTTATAAAATTCTGTACAAATAAATTATAATTTTTCATGATGTTTTCTTATGAAAATCCTTATCCTAATGGATAAGGCGGGTTACAGTTTAATAGCTATGGTCACTATGTATTGATACTTTAACGAAATATTATAATAATTTATAACTAAACACGATTTTACATATTTAAATTATGCCGAAATAACATTGTACTTATATAAATATTAAAAAAATGTTATAATAAAAAACATTTATATACATTTCATGATGATTTGTTGATTTCTATGAAGTTAGACATGAATTAAAACAAAAGTATTTTTTTATCCAAACTTCTTATAATATTCTTAAAATGTATGTACATATATTTACTAAGCCAAAAATCCCTCGAAGGAAGCTTGATGTAATTGCCAATTAAATATTATTGCGGAACAGGGTTCTAAGTAATCGGTTTAGTTTTACATGTGCTTGTTAAATCCCGCAGACTCTAGTCAAGACATTCCATATTTCGTAAATTTATCTATGATTTGGGAGATTTGACACCAATTTGATGTTAATAATTTTTATATTATTATGTGATCCTTTTCATAATAATCAATAATTCTAATAATTTGTTTACGATAATGGATGTCTTTAGTAAATTAATTTTCATTTACTAAGTTGACGTTGCGTATGAGTGTAAAACAGTAAAAAATAACAGTAAATTGTCGGCATAACACTTCAGAGTCTATTGTCTGTTATAAACCTAAAACTACCGCAAGTCTTTCATTTAAAGGCAAAGCTTATTCAATGTAATGAAATGAAATTTATTTATAGTCTAAGTAATATTAATGCGATGCAGCTCTCTCGGGAAAAACGTAAGAAGCCTTCTAGTAAGTAAGATTGTAAGCCATAAACTATGATTTTTCTCTATGAATATGACGGCGGTTGAGTGCTTCAGACAGATGTCTATGGGTAAGAGTGGTTTAGGTAATTGTTTATTTTACTATTACACAGATTACATAATCATTCTATACTAAAAGTAATAAAACTATGAAAGTTTAATACCACCGATAAGGTACTAATTTCTACTTCTTTCTTTATCGCTTAGTGATTAAAAAAAAAACCTTTTTTATTACGGCACGTAGATTGTAATTTTCTTCACTTTAATAGCAATTTCGTATACGTCAGGTTTAAAAGCTATTTCAATATAACGCATAAAACAGTATTTAAAGTTTTTAGGAAATAATACTTCGATGAAAAATCAAATCACAAAATTCTCTTTAGTTAGGAATTTATCTTTATTTCTTTTCTGAGTTGAGGATAATTATTTTTGAGAATTAGAGTTGCAAAAAACTATTATTTTTTTATTTTAATAACTTGATAGTTTAATATAATTACTTGGTATTTCTCTATAAATACCATTTATCAAATTTACTTATTTCAAGTTCTATATAACCTTAAGAAATTAATCGCCGTATTTTTTTATTGTGTTAGAATATACGTTATCTTTACAGATGTTCCTTACAAATATATATATAATATGTATGTATATATATATATATATATATATATATATATATACATATTTACATACATATATATATATATATATACATATATATATATATATATACATACATATTACTAATCTAAAATTATTGTCACTTGTAATATTCAAATTAGAGTTAAGAATTAAGTAATACTTAGTAGATTTAACAGTACCGATTAGCTACCACCAACTAATGCATCATTCGGTAATTTCGTAGAGCAAGTTAGAATTGCATTTAAGTTTCTCTAAACCTTTTTATAGTGTTCTAAAATTTCATTAAATTTCTGTTTCTGCTTATATCGTATTGATATATATTTATTGCATTAGACTAATTGTCTGTTAGTTATTAAACTTCTTGAAGAAATCTCTGTATTGACGAGGATTCATCTTTCAAAATAATCCATGTCTTTCCCGTTTACTGAGACAATTATAAGTTCTCAAGCATTACAAACACATCGGGGTCACAACGATACCATAATCTCGTAATCTTTATTAAGCGGTGGCGTGATGTTTGTACAGAACGTTTCCTAAGCCTGGGCTTTTTGTTTTTGTTCAATAAGATACCTTAGTGGTGCGTTAGTTGAATTCTTTCGGATGTCCTGTGAGGGGACATCTGCATAAATAAAGCGGTCACGTTTGAACGCGCGTTTAATATAGAGATTTATCCCGAGCATGCTGAACCAGAGCAGAAAATTTACTTCTATAAAACATTTTGTTAATATATCTTTCTTTTAATTCATTAAAGTTAACAAATACATTAATTGTTCAAAATTGATATAATTCCCCTTTTTCTATATACAGTAGTAGGTATTGCCAATAATAATTATTCAGTGAGCTTTTGGCACGTTGACAGTGGGCGTCGCATCAAAGGCAGCAATCGTTTGTTGATGTCACGCCCTCAGATTCTCGGTATCATTAAAACATCATACTAAAATCTATTTATATTTAATGTATATTTTTCTTTTAACATTCAGAAAATTCATACAGTTTAAAATAACAGGAATGGTCAAGTACACTTGCCATACTAAATAGAGCAAAACCGATCCTCATGTCATGCCTTTATTTTCTATTTCCAAGGCGGCAAGAGAAACACCACGGCTAATCGTCCACCCGCCGACCCCTTTTCTTTAGTGATTGGCAAACATTTCGTCAATAAAAAAATAATAGAAAAGTTTATTTCTTATAGTTTCCCAAAATCAACTACAAAATGACAATCAATTAAAAATAATGTTATTGATATATGTATTTGTTAATTTATAGTACTAGTTACATATGTGTATTCAAAATACATATGTAAAGGTAATCAATGTTTAGTAAATATTGTTTTTTCTAAATGCAGCAATATATCGTTATCGATAAAATTAGATCGTTGCAGCCCTAATTGTCTTGATGTGTTCGGAAAATAAAGTGTTCTTTTAGTGGTCTGTCCTACGCCTCGCTACCTGCGCTTTTTAAGATCAATTTACATATGTGTTTATATTGTGTTTACGATTTCGGTGTATGTATGTGCGAGTTGGGTCATTGCCATTGTGTTTTGTGTGGTAGAAGATTTACAAAACTTGTGCTTTGCAATGTGGCCGATATTAAAAATATAGAATAGATTTAACAACAATAATAAGATTAGCAGTTGCATTTTTTTATTGCATTTTAATTGAGATATTTTTATAAGTGAGGTATAAAGCTATAACTAGTTTGTTTTTGTGAAAACAACTGCTATACCATTTTAGAATGAGACGGAGAACATTCATTCACTTCATTTTGTTACCGGTAAGATAAGTGTATATTTGTACGTAGAAAAGTTTTTGTAACATGACGTATATTGTGGGACCACATCTGAAAGAGCCACCTGCTCGCATATAAATAATCATTTGTTATAGCAGAGCGTAAGTTAAAAAGGATTGCTAATATCTCAAATGGGTTTCGCCCTGTTTTGTTTACGATGCGAAGTAAATTTTTGTGACTATTAAATCTTTTGTATATCCCGCAATGGCTTCGTTTCACTTGTAATTGCTTTTGAAATCTCTAGATTTTTTAAGGCTCGCAACTATCAATGATCTACAATGAATAGTAAGCAGTAGGAGCTCAGGTGCATTAAGTCTTTTGAGCGTATATGAAGAATGAGTTTATTGTATCATTTTGCAGAATACTATACTGAAGTTAATTTTGCACACATTTAATTGGTTCCATAAAATCCGATTATCACTTAGTCAAGTTAAATATAAATAAAATAAAATATCCGACACAAAACCTTTCTGTTTAGAACTAATTAAGTCATTACAAATTTAATGTTCCTCCTTTTTCTATAATTTATTTATTTTTGGTTGATATACTTCTTATAAATTAAAATATTAGATAGAATAGAAGATAGATATAGAAGTAATCTAAATTGTCTTGTTTAAATTCATATATTTTTTTAAAATATTAAAAACTCGTGGTTACTCTTATTGCTTGTAAATATTTTAAGCTGTCAATTCCCACGTGCTAATGTAAGTGCTACTAGCTACGGCAAACACCTAATGGCAATTCCATTACGTTAGTCAGTCACAATGACTAGTTTAATTACCCCGTTTCCTCCTGACTAAGTAAATAAGATAGTGCGGCTTAGTTACACAGGAGCGTGGTTTCGTGTGAATAAAAGGAAACATTCAGTAAAGTTGACTTACTAAAAATGAGTTAGAAAGAATAAAACGAAAAAGGCTTCAAAATTTTTTTTTCTCCATATTATATTGTATAGAATATAAACTTAATGTGATAATTATATCCAATAACACTAAATAATTTTTGTCTGTGTAAACGAACACGACCTGACCATAACAGGAACGCCGTAAAGGTATTATTCATGTTTTCGATAGCTCTTACTTTCTTTCATGTTGAAAGGTTCTTAACATTGGACTAGATACTGTTTTACGTTATGTACCCTTGCTTATGACAGTTAACAGTTAAAAAATACAAAGATTTTGTTGAAGGCAGAAGGCGAAACGTAAATGCAAATCAAAATTTAATGACAGCCTCCGGCACTCGACGAAATTGAGGATATTTTTTTTGTATATTTCTCTTTTTTATATTCCATTCTATTATATTTTTGTATTACAAAATTTTGAGGGGCTTGAATTTAGTTAGTGGTTTCCTATATTAATAAGATCAAAATGAATTCAATTATATGTCTAACTTAGTCTAGTTCTATATCTGGTCTCAAAGATGGTTTTTTGTATAAACCACTTTTCTTTTAAAAAGAGAGAAAGGGAGAGAGAGAGAGAGAGAAACAGCATATATCAATAATCTATCAAATTAGATATGTATTAGTATAGTTAATAATAATGTTTCGGCCATATCGGCAGGACATTTATATTTATAATATAATTTGTATACCTTTGAGAATCACGTTATTTAGAAGTATTTTTTTTTTAATCCTGCTCTCTAAACCTGTGTGATACACGAACACGTGCTTAAGTAGCCAAGTAAACAAAAGAACAATTTCACCTTCCTTAGTAAATCGCGTGAAGAGATTTTGGCACACGTTCCAATGTCGCAACAGGTCGCCGATTTATCTACGCCGGGGGAGTCACGCTAATGGAAAAAATGTCATGTTACAAGAGATTTTTAAGGAATTGAATAGATGAGTTATGAAGTTGATGGGAGATGATCGTTAAAGATTCAAATTTGTCAGTTCATTAATTTTATTATATTAAATTTAAATGGGCGAAGTTTGAATTACCCCCTGATTTGTAATGAGCTTAAAATGTTTTTACTCTTTGGTTTATTATTCGAATATTTTTAATAGGACATTTATTTTTAGGTGTATTATTTCATGTGATGAGCTTATTTTGGAAATAATTATTATGCATTTGTGCTGAATAATTATTTAAGTGAATAGAATTTAACTTTTCATAAATAATTATATTTGATTTTATAATGATTTAAAATAAAATAAGTAGAATTAACTTTCACATTGAAAATATCTCAAACATAATAATATATTTCTAAAATGTATAATTAATATTATTTCGAACAAATTGTTTCTATGAACAAACTAAGTCTACGAAATTGTCATTTTCATGCATCGTGATATAGATAGATATATATTATCGTCTTTGTATCCTTTGAGTCCGGTCTCAACTCTTCATAACAAGTTAGTGAAATTCGTGCTTCGCCAAAAATAAAGGCAATTTGGATCTTACATTCTACTACGACTCAAGCTTGTATTTTGGTGTCTACTTTGCTTATGACATTCAAATTGTATTTAAGGATATCATACATACCCTATACAAAGTTTAAGTGTATAAGATAAAGACATGTATTGTATCTTTTTTTCTATTCGATACTACTAATGTCATAAATTCGAAAGTTTGTGAAGATGTATATACATTCACATATTATATATATAATATATGGTTTTTTCTTGCCTTTGCCACTTATAAATTATGTAATTACTGTAGATTCAAAGTATAACAATTGTATTGTAGATTATTAATAGTTCTTTTGTATTATTATATTCAAATTTTTACCTGAGACCATTTCCAAATCTACTTGGACGACGTAGCAGACAATAACTAGATATATTATAATGTTTGTAGGTGTGTGTGAATCGAAATAAATTTAATGATTTTCTTAAGCATGTAAACAAATTGTCGAAGCCTAAGCAAAGTTAGTCCTATATAAAAACTTATCAAGCAAAGTTGCGGTTAAAGTTTATAGGTATTAATATTGATAACAAAAATAAACCTATCTCTGGTCATAAATTTTAAATACAGAACCTGTAACAAGTTATTATAAAAGCTTAATTCGTTCGATATGATTCTATTAATGTAATTTTAATTCATAAGTAACCTTAAACCATTACATGGGCCATTTCACTTACATTGAAAATATAAATGTATATTTTATTGAACAGTCGACTGATGAAACAGATTAAATAAATATTGAACATTGTTTTTAAACGATAAATGATCGGAGGGATCATTACATTCAATTAGCATTATGTTAGGTAATATGTACACGCATGAACAGGCACTAATTAACTAATTATAATATTAAATTCAAAAATCACATTACATGCGGGGATGCGAACTAATAACAATATAGGTCATTAAACACAATAAGGGATATTAATCGGCTTACAGCCGTAATTACATAATATCTACAGTACAGTACAGAGTTACTTGCGCCATTAGTATCTACACACTCTGAATGAGAATTGTGATCAATCGAACGGACAATAGGGATTGCAGCTATTCTAGGTGTGCACAATGTAGGAAGGGACAATGACGTCACGAATGTTGCTTCTCCATTACGGAATCAAGAACGCTTCCATAAGATGAATGAATGTTGATGGACAATAGTACTAACGCAATTGTATAACCTGTATCTTCAAAGTTTTGGTGTTGCCGGACCGATCTTGATGACGCAACGTAAGATAAATAACACGTATTGTCTTTACGCCTCTTGGGAAGTTCAATGTGGAAAGAATGATGAAATGCTGTGTTCAAAATCATCATTCAAATTACGAAAAGATAGAGTCTTAAGATACTATGAATGACATTTTTTTAAAATAAATAAAAAGTTATCATTTATAATTATATAGTAAATAGTTTTTGATTGTCATAAATTTTTGCTTGATTGGAGAATCGGAAGAATATAAATACGTAGAAAAGGTTTTAGGCAGACCAATGATTAGCATATCAATCTTATTTGGATCGAATCCTTCGTATCCGATGCCTCAAATAGGTTATTGTGTTTTCATTCCTGTCAGGGTATCTAGTTTCAATTACCTTATCGTATAATAGCTGCATTGATTAGCTTTGTAGGCGTCGGTCAAACGTCGACGTAGTAATTATTCAACATGATTATTATAATGCAAGTGGTGATCAGATGTGATACGTTAGTAATGTCACGGATTGTTATGAGTCTATTGTTGTTGATATCAATTACATGTTAGATTAGATTTTAAAACCTTAATGACAGGCTTACAATTGTCTGCGCTCGAAATTGGTCTATAGTTTATAAGTAAGTATAAAATTACATCGTGCGAGGATTATTGTTGGTTTTATATATTTAACAAGTTGTCTTTAATTGTTGTTTGTAATTATCTAGGTTTCAAGTTTATAAATAGTACGTAATCTCTAAAACTTCAAAAGAGATGATAATAACACTTTTTATAAATATTAAATGCGCTTATAGCGCAATCTATAGGGAAAATTGTGTCCTGAAGTTTTTAGATTTCATAATTTTTCCAGATACATGAAGAAATAAAAACCATTTGAACTTAAATGAAAATGAAATGTCCGTATCTATAATAATGAGTCAGGAAGTGTATGACATTGAAACTGTATGACAATGATTTTTTTTTGTAATAATTAAAGTACTAACGTGGAGCAACCGTTTGTGAACATAGTGTGGACAACACCAAGTTTTAATATAATGTATATGTAAACAATCACATAAGTAATAACGTCCAATCGGTCGGGCTAAATATAAGAAAGGCTCTATTTGGAACTACTCAATATAGTCATTATTTTACTTCCGAAGCACTTGATTTGCATATAGACCGGAGCGGCGTGAAGCTACAGCTGTTAGCATATAGATTCATATCACCCAATAGTGCTATCGTCATTTTGTGTTCATAAAGGAGCGACTAATAGTTTGAATATTTATCCGCGTAACTAAGAATTTAATTTTCAAGCGGTTAATTTACGATTAAATCGTTTTAAAATGTTTCTTCGAAGTTTTTCTCGCATATAATATTTGAATACATTCAATTGTTTTCTGATTTTTTTAATGAACGTATTGATTTTATAAAATACTTTAGTTGTAATACAAAACCTGTAACTTGCCATACCTCCATTTATCTCAAGTTTGTACAATTATCCGTCCATTAAACAAAGGGACCGGATAACTTTATCCAAGCAAACTTTCGCTTAAATAATTCCCAATAGATATAAAGTAACATGACATACTACTTGACAGTTCCAGTAAGTATCTATAGGAACTATTAGTGAGATGTGCGTGGCTTTGTAACCATAAAATAAAATTCGTGGCACCTACCTGAAGCGCCTCCAAACAATGTTAGAGAAATTCAATCTCGCAAAATAGAAAATATTTTTACGGTCAATGAATATGAAAATGTGGATAAGACGGGGTATTACAAGAGGGTTTATGCTGTCTTAATACTAAAATTTAGAACCCTCGCTCGTTACTGTGTAATGTGTATGTTGTATGGATTTTGTATAAACAATGTAACCTTTATCTGTTCAAGTTATAACTATTGACTAATTTGCGACTAGGTGACAATAATATCAAATATCAAAATGATAGTTCGAATCATACAATATTCTTAATTTGTGAATTGTAACGCTTCTTATCAAAGTATTATTTTAAAAGGACAAAGGTGTAATAAGTCAAAACCCATCGAGGTTAGTTTTGGTGGTTACCCATTAGTTTTGGTGGTTATAAAAACAATTTCATATAACAACAGCTTTCAAAAAGATATTAAAAATTAATAATTTGTTCAACGTGAAATTCATTTCACTATTACTTGTAGCATTGTGTTTTCAGTGAGCGAAATAAAATAAGTAAAATTGTACTCAAAGAGGCTTTTCTTGAGATCCGATTTACGGGTAATTATGATATAAAGAGCACATGTTTCATAGATGTTCAATTCAGGTATAAGATGCTATTGTTACAGGATTCTATCAGGAAAATTTAAAATCGATCCCGTAGCGCTTTCTTCAGAAACCAATCCTCTAGCACAATACCTGCTCTTACAATGGCTGGTAATAGCTGGGATGGCAAGAATCACACCACGCTCAGGGGCTCTCACGGCTGGAGTGTGCTATTTACCGACTTATAAAATTCGCATTACAATTGGTTGTTTCATTATACGGTATAATAATATCGCTTGAATTCGGGCGCAGGTGACGATTCATTTATGACGCTTGTTGTATTTGCTTAACGCTGGAAACGTTAGCAATAAAGTAATTTTATTACATTAAACGTTAAAAAAATTATTTGATCGTAAATATTACTCTTTGATAATTTTGAATTTTCTTGAAACAATAATTTTAATTTGTTTGGTAGTTTGAATATTATAAATACTATGACATTTTTATCTTTTTTTCTTTCTCGACTGTTCAGAAAAAGGCTTTTAGTTAAAAAAACAGATATCAAAATATTTACTTTATAGAAAACAATTCTAAGAAAGAACGTTGTTAATTTGATTGTATTTTTCTTATATTTAAAATTCATATAAGAGAGGGTTCTTTGAAACGATAATATCAACTTCATTATATCACCTAACAAAACAAACAGAATAAAACAGCAAAGTACTAATTGCTCTCTTGTATTTGTTTAAGCCGACGCGTCACGCTTGTCTGTCTCCTATCAAAGGATTTAACAAGGGTAAATATTTTAAATTGATATCTCCGAGTTTTCGTCACGGATCATTTCAGGCAGTCCCTAGGCGGCATTGTCTCTTAATGATATTAAAACCCACCATAAATACTAAATGGTTAAGCTCAATACCATAAAATATGAACTGCTTGTTTTGTAAAGAATCTACAGTTTCCTTATAAAAACAACCTGAAAATTTGTTCAACCCTTTAAGTATTGAATTAGAGTTTTAATTCTTTTATAGAATAGACGGAGCGTCCGCGTCCGTCCATTTATCCTCATTTTTCTCTTTAATTTTCTTGTCCTTGTTAAGAAGTCAAACCGGTTCTTTATGGTTTGTCGAGTTTAGTTTTCCTATTACTGTTAATGGCTAAATTTTTTGTTTCTTTGGAAATTATTAAAGAAATAACATTGTTTTATATAAGATTGCTGTGGGTGCCGTACTATTCTCTAGAACTTTTTCGTTAAATTTTCTCATGTTAGACTTGTCTTTGGAATTTTATGTCACCATCGGTTCTCATTCTAGTGTTTCAGGGTTATCGTTAAAGCCTATATAGTATTAATCTTCCTTCTATTATATATTATGATATTGTTAAGATAAAAAGAAAACACTTTTTATTCAGAAAATAATAATTTGGAGTAATAAAACTCCGTGCCATTTACTTTAAAGATACTGGTTAGATGTATACTTACGTAGCCAGCGAACTCTAAAACATTGCCGAATTTCTATATTACTAAGGGGTTCAAACGAAAGCAGAGCGTAGACTCCGGAGCGTGAAGCCGTAACCGAAACAAAGATATAAAGCCAAATGGATAGAAATGAATAGAGTGCTGTAGTTTAATGAATGAAATGTAGCCTTTGTGTTGCCGCTTGGTTAAAATTGATAGATAATAATTAAAATATATGGTATTATATTATAGACTCAGGTTAATGTTAATAGGACGTATACAATTTCCATGCATGTTTCAATCCATGGTTATTGAGGCCTCGAGCTATGCGAGGTATGTAGTGCACATAATTTGATGCTGCAGTAATGGACATGGCACTGTTATTCGAATAACTATTTAAATGCCGCAAATGAATAAATTACCATCGACAATACGCTAAGAGCAAAATAAAACACTAGTAATTCTGTATATTCGCGGAACATCTAGAAGATGTATTCAAAGAGTCGTTACAAATCAAACCTTATAAACTTTTCCGAAGATTCCCGATAAAACGACCGAATCGAATAACTTTCTGGCTGTACTTATTTGTACATTATTTGTATAACTGGGGGCTGCGAATTTGTGTCTATTACAGGTAAATTTTATTCTTATTTGTACTCGAAATTTTCGTTGTACTTAACGATAAAATTGTGATTTAAATATAAAATAAATAAGGTAAGATAAATAAGAGCTACTATACTTCGATACTTTCAGTAAGTTCATTTTATTAGATTAAATAAGGTTTTTCGAGTTGTTTATTATATAAATATAAACTTTCATGTAATTAAACTTATTTATTCAAAACATTATTTTTTTATAATTTTATTAATTATATGAAATGTTATCCGTAACAAATATAGAAACATTTATGAACTATCCATTAGCAGTATAATATGATTGTATCAGTTTCTGTGAAGAATATGTGTATATTAGATACAATTAAGCAAGCACAACTCTTACATTTAATGTATTTGATGATATAACTAAAATATTAATACATAATTCATAAGGAACTTTTATCGACACAAAAGTATTTGAATCCGAACACCTCAGGATATCACCTCCCAGTCTCCTATACAAAAAAGCGTGCCGATAAGCATTTTACATTAGTTAATGTTTTTTGTTGAATTTCTATTGTATGAAGTTTGTATTTAGGCTATGACAATATGTTGAAGTTTCAGTACCCAAGTATAAGAATTCCTGATGCTTAAAGAAGAGGTAAAGCTTAGAATGGGCTGTAAAACCCGTAATCTGTGACAAGACGCGGCCGTTTAACTCAGACAATGACAACTGTTTCATGATAAATTATGACAATGACACTGAAATAAACTCTAGAAGAGCTGAGATTCTTCTCTTACCAAATTTAAAACTCGTGGTTGTTCTGAATTTTACTGCGAAAATATTTTTCAATTAATTTTTTATCGATGTACTGCACGAATTCTTTTTCCAATCGCTTATTAAAATATGGTTTAAAACATTAACGTGATTTTCTTTTGTTTATATCATACAAGTATATTAAATATAAATAACGTTATTGTTTTCCTCCTGTGCAGATATTTTTAGTTCATAACCATTTTATTGTTACAGGTAACCCGAAATATTTAGCTGCTACTAAGAAAAGGTTCTAACTTAATCTAATCATTATTTATAATTTATATATTTATTATAAGAAAGTAATCTAATGTTATAATAAAAATTTATTCGAATTTAATTAATAAAGTAATTTATTATATAATGTAATTGTAAGAAAACTTACAACGTTATTTGTTTAATTTTCTTTTGTGGCGTCTAGAGTACTAAAGATAAGTAAAAAAAACTTCGATAAGAATTCGTGTAAGGTTCCTGAAAGTCAAGTGTCACGTAGGCCCAAAGCTTGGCGGGCCGCCAGGACCTGTTGTCAACATCTCGACTTAGTGGGACAACTGTTGCTTTGAGTTTTTCATATTGTCCTATCATCTTATACCGACATATGAGGTACAAAGTGTAAGACATTGCTAGATTTCCATATTTTATAGTACCAAAGCGATAGGTCATTATCTTGAATATCATCAATCAATTTTAAGGATACGTTTTAAAAGCATGAAAAAGCCATTCGGTTTGTACATTACTTAAATTATAACGTTCACATTCGGTAGTTGTATGATTAAACATGATATATTTATGAACTTTTAATTACACTTGTTTCGAATGAATGACGGCGAGCCGACAGTTTTGCGTCCATCATTGAATACATACTTTATATTTTTTTTATATCAGTCAAAATAAATATGGACGTTGTGTTTCAATCACTACATATCAAATATGTTGAAAATGTTAAAAATATATCAGAATAAGCCAAAATATTCCAAATTAATGTATTAAAAAATAATAACTTTTTACTCCACCATATCTGTCTCTAGACAGTAAATCTTAATTAGTAGTTCAATTAACAATGTCTGGTTTATTTATTATTTATTATAAATTTGTATTACTCATATATTAAATGTACTTAAGTGTCAACTTATTTTCAGTAGGTGTATGTATGTGTCTGATATCAGATGTACATCAATATATTGTTTGCTATTATAGCGTAAATCAAAACATACTGCCCAGTATGGTCTCATATTTTAGTGAGATATCCCGTAATTGGCTACGATCGGAGAATCTAGAATTTAATAGCCATAACCTAATACGTTAAACTACTGCCTCGGTTAGCGTGACTGGCAACACGCCAGTTCTACCTGTTGACTTTCATGTTACTAGCCTTTGTGTACACGATATTTAAAATTTCCATTCATATTTAAATCAACTAATATACCGTTGTTGCTGCAAAGGTATAGGATTTAATAATTTTTATGTTTAATTCGGAAATTCTAATTAAGGTGAGCAGCTGTTTCACCTTTTTTAATTTGAACGTCAAACTGCGTCGTCAGATGACGCGAAAGATGTTACGGCCTTTACAACAAACTTACGACTTACCTTATCCCCTGACAAACATTTTCTTTTAATATCCTTAAGAAAACGACCTCTTTAAGGTTGGCACCGTGAGATATTATAAATGCTAAATAAATTTAATTTAAATAACGAATTTTTTCTACCTTTCCTTTGTGTTATTAAAAATAACATATTAAATTTTGCTTATTATTATTTATGTTGTATTACAAAAAAGGGATATAAAGAATATTGTTTACATTTTCTAGTTAGTACGAATACATAATTAATTAATATAAGATTTCATTTGACGACTGACAGTGTACCTACCGATGTTAATAAAATATGTTCTTGTTTAAAACAAGTTGGGTTATTTAAAATCGACACGGAGATGGATGTAACATGAATACAGTAAAATAAATATTAAACTTGTATTTCCATTTGATATTTAAATTTAAAATATTGACATAGCTCCCATTGCGCGCATTCGATTACCGGTTTTCAATTCGTTTTAACACAGCTAAAGCTTGGCCCGAGGGCTTGCAGGAAAACATACAGTTCATAATTTACGAGGTTCGTGAGCGGAAACAATGTTCAGAACAAAATGGATAATGAAAACAATACAATTTCACATCAGAATTTTAATCGATTAAGTACCAAGTTACAAAGGCAATCTGAGCGGAACGATCGATGGATCTACATTAAGTGGACGTTAAATATCGTCATTTAAAAAACGTTTTCATTTCGGTTGTCGTATGGTCGTTTGATGATAATTAAGTATCGATATTATTAAAGCCTCAAAGTTGGTATAAAGAGACCCATATCTTGTTAATTAAATCAGCACCGTAGGGTGCCTCCGGGCGGGTTGTTCGCGTCTTGGCCTATCTTTATAACGCTGCCGAATTTAAGGCACAAACGAGGTTTAATTTAAACTTGAATGGAAGGGTATTTTAAAATGGCTACTTTAAATTAATCATACAATGTATTTTCAATGACAAAAGAAGTGTTCATTAATATTATGTTCACTATAATATCATGTCACTTCAGGCTTTTTTTGCTGCCTCTTGAATGTTTGTTCGTATAAAACATTTAATTGCGCTGCAAGAGTTTTATCAACGTTCAGTAAATATTAACTAGTGTATGTGTAATTGCTTGAGCTTATGCTTGCATAACGTGATAGAGAAGGAACCCTAAATGAGAGCCTGTACAGATGTTTAAGTAAATATTTAACAAGGTTTCATATATCCACATTATTTATTCTTTGTTTTCATTTGCCCAAACCGTATAAGTTTATGCTTAATTTAAAATAGGATATTTTAATAAACCTCTTTCTAAGAGATATAATAAAACGTTCTAAAATATTTTGCAAAATGTCTGGAGATGTGTAGCTTCAATTATAAAATATAATTTACTGTTTTAGAAGGTACTGAGCGTTTTTAATATTTATTCCCATAAACTTCGGTAAAAAGACTTCGTTATTTCATTATCTAAGAATAGGTATAATGTTAACAATAAGTTGAAATCCTCATATGGGTAGATTTCTTATTGAGAAAAACACAAAAAAAAGATAAAAAGAGATTGAGGGTTGTTATAATAACCTGTTATCTGAACGAAATGTTATAATAACAGGCAATTCCAAAGATACCTTTAATATACTTAATTAGGATTCACAAACATACGTAAGGGTCTTTGTGGAAGGTAAATTGTATGAACTTAGCATCAAAAGAGATAGATTAAAGAATTATATGGTAACAGAGCGTGCGATAACTGAATTAAAAACCTTTGTTCGAACGGTCAGCTAATGTAATACAGGCCTTTGATGGATAATATTCTTCAGAAATATTCAGCCCCATATAACAATATTATCTCATATTCTAAGTTACTCCATAAGGAAATTTGTAGCTATATTCTGGGTTAGTAAAGGAGAATTGATATTCAATATGTATATGTGGATATCTCCAGTTTCACTATAATAAGTCTGCGATTTTATTTATAAGTTATTTAATGTAATAACAAGCATTTCAGCTCAGGTTACAGACTTAATTTTTATTGAATATTTTGAATTCATTTCTAATCTCACATAGATTTTGCTTGATTACTTTTATCTCTTTTTGTAACCATACTTTCTTTGATTCCTGTGATTAAAGTCGAACTTTGAGGCACCTTTATTACCATCTTATTATGAAATTGATTTTACAAATATTTTATATTATTATTTTAGAGCTTAGTTTATTACGCTTTAAAAATACATGGCAAAGATTTAAAGTATTTGTTTCATCTCCTGTGCTTGTTAAATTTAAAGAGAGGTTACTAAAAATTTATTATATTGTCTCTAAATATGTTTTTATTAATTAATTTAAGATAAGTTTTTCTTATTGATATTAAAACTGCCAATTCAAGTAGAAATTTATGCATTTATTTGTATCAGTATTCAAATAGCTTTGTATTTTAAATCTCAATGGACTTTCTATTTTGGTAAAAGTATGGAAGATTTATTTGTTTTCATAGAAAATAGCGTTCCGATTTATTATCTAACTATGTTCTTATATTATGAAGTCATTCCTACACGGACTCATTTTCTTTTGTTATTGCAAATAAAGTTGTAGCTGTAAATGTTTACGTAAATTATTACGTATTAGCTATTAGTCCTTTAGACTTCGTACTTCTAAAAAAGTTTTACAATATATCTTTAGCATTCTTTGTATTAACCATTTTTATTTTATGTTAATTATTATGTGTAAATTAATAATTTTAAATTACTTCAAAAATATATAAAACTTAACTGATAATTACTAAAAACAGAATGCTTTAAGATTCTTTAAGAATCTATTCTACCTAAAATATAATCACATCTATAATTGAAATACAAAATACAAAGTAACGCTGGAAACCTGAGCAGTGGACACTGAGAAAGATATGTGATATTATTTCATTATTACTCAGTAAAATCAAGTTATGAATGAACGCATATTTTAAATATGAATAACTTTTTTGATGCATTGTTTTTTGTATATCTGTTCATCGTTAGTCAAGATGGATGACGTAAAAATATTTTACGCATTCAAATATCTACGAACATATTTTCATGGCGGTTGATTGAGCGTTGCGAGAGTTGCAACGTTCAAAAGTTGCGATGCCGCGCCATCTGGTGGTTGAAATTAATAGCTTTATCTAAAATAAAACATTTATTCGATATTTTTTTCTTATATTCATCAAAAAAGATGTCTGAAATAAAAATACTTGTTGAAATTATCTAAAATCTTCATATTATATATTTATACCGTTAAAGTAAACTATTCTTTGCTGAAATATGTAGTTTCTGCTAAATAATATCCTAAAAAACACCCGTGACTCGACGCCCGACATCTAAAGTCTGATATATAACTATCCACTTCTTACAAAGAACTGTATGAAGAAGTCCTGTTAAATATACGAAAATTTCAACATAAATAAAATATGCTTAATCTTTACCATAACACAATATTATATGAAAATATTTACATATTCGTATATCATGAAGCACAAATAAAAAATAAATTCATACTTTTGTGTATTAAAAAGTCATTAAACTCCAGTAACAACATCTAGGATTCAGATTCAACAATATTTCACCTGCTATGTCACTACCCACATTATATTTCGTTTACGTCGGTAGGACAAAGGCGTAAAAAGAGCGGGCATGTTTACCTACCCGCATGCCGCCACCGCAAACTCCCTTTCGTTTGTTTAAGTTATATAATTAGCACTAAATTTTAATTAATATTCTGAAATCTGTCCTTGTTCACTGTTGGGGTGTTTATTTTTCAATTAATTGATTGCGATCTTTGATTTTTTATTATAATTAAAACCTTAACTTAAACACACTTTTTATTTTTATTCTCATTGCAAGATTTTTCTTTTTATAATATTTTAAATGTAACTCGTATTACAAAGTTATGTTGATCTACTTGGAAATAAATTCTAAGTAAGCTTCTTGTACGTACTGGTACAAACTAGTTGAACAAACAACAAAACAATTTAGCTCTAAGCACAGCCGCAACAATTGTAAAATCAAAACTTAGAGCTTGCTCAGTGACTGTTTATATTAAGTAAATTACATTAATTATTACTGGAAATGAATAGTAGTTGTATAGGCTCTGTTATGATTGTGAGTGTAATTATATGGACATATTACAAGAGCTCAAGGCAAGATCGGCACAAAGGTCCGAATTTTCATTCCATCATTGAAAAGGGGTGATCAAAGCTATACGATACGTTTTCTGTTTGAACAGGTGTTTTTTTGAGTTTCCGTTCCATATGCGATGTTATTACGGCTTTTGTATCGATCGCCATTGTAATTTCGAATATGTTTCCAATATCCATAGTACTAAAATAATTCATATTTTTTTACATAAACAATTACGATTCTGATGTTATTATTATATAGATTTATAAATGCTCTTGAAAATTATAACTATTGGCATATTTCAATTTTGAAATATATTTGCTATTTCTATTGTTTTTCGTACTTGTCAGTGAATAGAGTAAAATGTTCTATAAATACAAAGTATTCGGTAACAGCCCCATTGCTTACATGAACACAACGCACCCTCTGGCTATTTTCCGCGGTGCAAGTCACGAGATGATAGATATTTCATTATTCTTTTTTTTAATATATTATAATTTAGTCGTAGTAATGATTTTTCTCATATTAATTTAATATAAGAGAAAAAAAAACAGTTTTTTGAAAAAAGTCAAATAAGATAACTCAAATAAATGTAAAAAATTGAGGAATAGTGTGTTTCTTAGTCGTTACGTGTTTTTGATTTCAATCCGGCAGTAATAAATAATTATTATATGTCATTATCTTAAAACAGTAGCTTGATGCATTATAATCTTGAATGTCATATCGCAAAGTAAATGCCATAAAGTAGGTACGTATAAATTTATAACCACTTCAAAGTTTTATTAATGTCAGTTTATTGACTAACTTTTGTATTGACGAAATCATTTTCACACATTCAAGATAAAGATAATGAATTATAATATAATTATAAATGTCAACTAAAATACTGAAGGATTTTAATTTACAGCTACTAAAATACTTTAGACGCTTCATGCTGTAACTTAGAATGTATGAGGTATGGTACCTTCGATTTTTACCTTTACTTTACTCAGTAAAAATACTTTTAATAAACGAATAAAACATACTGTAATCAATTCGAAACTTTTTTTCATCCGTTGTGGAAAAACATATCAAATACATGCTATTTAAACAATAAAGGAACAACAAAATATAAAGCCTTATGGAATATTTTCCCGACGCTTAATTAATTGATTTTATTTTTAATTAGTATAAAAGCTATCCAAGAAAAGAACAAATATGCTCTCGTTCGACCGATATTACTTGTGTTTTTAATCCATATGCGTTTGGTTTTATTGATTTGCAGAATTTCTCTTTAGCTAATTATTAATTGTTTATTAATAAATGTATCATATTTTGATTAGAAGATGGAGCGCCACATCGATCAAACTTGCTTAAAAACATAAAAGAGTTTCAAAATAAACCTAAACTCTTAAAAGTTCTCACTCAATAACGTTAAAAATGAACTTTTCCGGTAGCAAAATTGTTTTTCTACTCAACAACGGGCCGATACATCGCCAAAATGAAAAGTTTCCCCATCAGCCACTGACACCTCGATTGGCATTTACATCTTTGTAAAAGAAATTGCTATACATTTTACAAAGGAAGATAAACCTTACGGCATGGTTTTACGCTCTCAAAAATTTCCCCTTGTTTCCTATACAGCCGGTGTTTCCGAACTGCCATCCTGCTATTGGTAAGCAATCCATCATTTATGGAGGTAAGTAACAAAGATGTATATCGCAACGTGATGCCTGTGTATCACAGTAAAGCAAGCCTGTACGGTATTGTTGACTGTATCTGAATAGATTCTCGTGATATTGAGGTATAAGGAGTAATGGATCTAGGTTGCTATGTACTTACATACAGAATGAGAGTAATTGCTTACATTGACATGCCGAGCCCCGAGCAGTGCGGAGAATGCCTTAATAATTAATCGAACATCACCAAAGATCGAAATCGGTTTATCAGTATCAAATTACAATACACTGTGTTCTGTAAATGAAGATCATAAAAACTTACTTATTTAATGAAACGTCGGGAATTTAATGGATCGAATTTATATTATTAAGCAGTGAAAGATATTTTAAGGAAAGACTCTTTGTTTAAATTAATTATATTACGTAAAAGAAACTTTAAAAATACTATTAGAGAGCAGCACTTCTGTACATTTTAGTGCAATTGTAACGTTACATTTTATAGCGGTTACAAAGTAAATGTTTGAACAGCGTCTCGGCAAGATCACGTTCCAACTAATTTATACCCGATTTGAATTTTACAGTCTTTAAGTAATAAAACTTATGAATAACTAAAACTTTGGCGGCGACATTGGAGCAATGAATTTTTCGTTCAATTAGAGAGCTGTGGGTGAGTTTGGAAGCGGTTACACTTTAATAGTTTTATTATAATCAGCGTTTTCCGCCAGTAAATAGTTACTACGAGAAAGTTAATGTTCTTAAAATCCTGCATAAAGGTATTGCAATATATTTCATTAATAAGAGTTTAATTTATGTACTAAATATAATAAACACTCATACTATAGTTTTTAAAGTTATTAGATCTAAGACTTTCGCTAGTATTTATTAAAATAAAACTCATTTTTATTTTTACTCAATTTTATCATAATATAATTAGTACGTCATCTGTTCCTTGTAATTTAGTACAACAACAATATAAAAGAAAATATTTATACAAGAAAATCATAAGTTGAGAAGACAAAAGTTATTATTTTCTGAGACATTTATCAGAATAGTCACAAATTTAAAGAAGTACAACGAGCAGAATCTTAAGGTCAGTTTACTCATAACTAACTATAAATTCCTTTATCGAAATAATATCAGCGCGCAGCGCTTAGTTATCAAAACAATTAAGATTTACAATACCCAAGACTCCTTTAGTGTTTCGTGTTGCTTGATATTTAGTTATCCTTAAGGACCGAGTTGGTGATCCTCAAGAGGCGAGGTAACGTTGAGTTAAGCAACCGTGACGGGCACAGGAACGGTGAAGGGATAGAAGAAACTAACGTCTTATATATACCGAGCGCCTCCAGCTATTTACCTACAAGTCGGATACACTAATTGATACTGTACTATCTGTAAATTACTTCTGTAATCTAATATTGCTGATAAGTTATGTTCGGATTCAGTAATAAAGATGTTGTAATTTTTAAACCAAGAAAAGGTTCTTTCATTAATATAAGTATCTTCTTGATATAATATAGCTGTATAGTTTCTATTTATCTCCTTGAATTTATATCAATTTTATCGAATTCTCTGTGGAAGCTATCATGCAGAATATAGGACTAGTGCGGAGCTTTACGCTGGCGTGAGATAACACTATTCATAGCTGCGAGTAAAATAAGTGTGACTTTTTTTTGTATCTATAAATTTCGAAAATTAATTAAAACAGGATTAAATTGCAGAAATAATCTAAAACTGCAGAACTTTAATGACTAAAAAAAATATTTTTTTTTAAAGCTTTTGTAACTTTATAAAGTTTTTTTTAATCATACATTGTAACAACATATGTAGTCACACTTTTTCCAAATTGATTTTAAGTCTCAAAGATATATATATTTGTTTTAAATACTTAACAAATCTATTTGTTAAAAATTACTTAGTTAATATAATATTTACGAGAAAAAGCGTACATTTGCTCCACCGAAGGAGCCGCTAGCAAAGCCTAGAATTTTTATTTATATTTCATAAGTGTTAAAAAAAAAAAATAATTTAAATTTTTACATAAACACATATACAACTTATCGACTAAAAACGTGAAAAATACCAAGTATAGCTTTAAAAACAAGGCGGTTGAATTTCTGCGTCAAGAATTAACTAGAAATAAAAATTTCCAAAAGGTAGTTTTATATTCTACTACCAGAAACATATTTTTTGCTTGCAGTATTTCTTATGAATCAAAATTGTTCTCAGCAACTTTATTAAGTCGCAATCAGTTCAGTTGCATCGCAAGTTGCTAGCAACTGTAAACAGCGATCGTAAGTCCCATTGTACGTCAGCTCAAGCCAGTCCAACTATCGTTTGTTGTCTTAATAACTTTCCGCAATTACTATATGCAATATGTATACAAAATTTTCGTGATGAAAGCTAAATGTATTATGAGAAAATTAATTTGCGAACTTGCTTACTTTATCAAGACACTAGCTTCTCTCAGATTTGTCTATGGACTTAGTCTACATATTACTTATGTTTATATATATTTTTTTGTTTTATATAGACTTTTTATAGCTTGTAAAGACAGAACTGCGTTCAGTAAAATACCAATGTGATACAAAAATATAAGATAAGCAACTAGTATCGCAGTAAATAGTTTTTATCAGTTGATTTCATAAAAACCGATCTGTTATACCATGTCTTCGTGAGAACAAAACAAAAAATAGGATTCTAAATAATTACAGATAGGTTATCATATTGATGGGCTTATTCTTAAGTTTTTAAAAATATTCAATAATTTTGTTTTAACGAAATAGTAAGAAACATCCTCACACAGTAGTAGAAGTTACAGTAGCAATAAATTTCGCATTTATAAAAAGACTGCTGATGAATAATCAATTTCCTCACAAATTCTAAAGAACCGTAATATGATTAAGGAACAATTGTTAAGATTTTTAACAATAAACATGTAATAAATTCTATTTTGCTCTGCAACCTTATTAACAAAATTGAAACGAAGTGAAAAACGCATTAAAAGTTTATCAAGCAATTGTCTTCACCGAGGTGAAACAAGAATATCGTGGCAAAAGAATTATTTTCGGTTTACTTTGAAAAAATGTTTTAGTTGAAATGAAATTCCAATAAAATAACTAAAAGTTTAATCTGATATGTTAATTGACTGTCATTAATATTATGGTAAGAAATATAACGTATTAGTATCGTTTTCGCAATAATTAAAATGTCTTAATATTTTTTAAGACGTACAAATAAAATGTAATTACAATTTAATATTCTTTTGATGTTTTAATTTTTTATCTCTAATCAAATTTGAGGGATGATTGCGAAAATAATTTCGGACTTAATTTTTAATATGATTTTTTTTCGTATTGTTTTGGCCGTATTATATTTCGAAGTAACGTTTTCTAAATATAGGTTAACCAATAATAGTATATTATAAAAACAATAACAGAATTCTGTCTCCTACCTTAATTATATTTACAACTTTCTCTATAAAGCGAGCTCAACTAAATCAACTCGCATTTTATTGTGTACTTCATAATAGCAACCTAATTTTTGTTTGCCCTCCGAGTGTTTTCGTCATGCATTAATTTGAAAAGTTATATTGCTACGTAAGAATCTTTTAATAAAATAAGCTTTTAAGTTTGATATATTTTTTGTTTGAATTTGGATTCAATTAAAACTTCTTATTGCATGTAATATATTAAGTCTAACTTTCCTAAACGGGTTACCTGTTCATATAAAGAAATTTAATAACTTTTAAAGTCACTAATATATGTACGTCTTATCGACAATGTAGATGAAACTAATTCAACATAAACAAAGTTATAGAAGACAAACTGAAACAGCATCGTTCACTCAGCTTATGACGACAATATGTTTGAATATAGAGTTTAACCCGAGGGCAAGTTTCCTCAACTAGATGTTTTAGCTCGCAGGTAAAGTACAACTTAATGCTAGAAATGCAGACCGCGTTTATAATAACGGGTAAATGTAAGACTAATTCATGAGTCAAGATTTGCAAGGTTATACATGCCTGTATTACATGTATAAGCCCTGAATGCGGTATGTTTGAGTGCCGTTTAACATTGTTAATGTGGTTGTAAGTATATAGTGAGACAATAAAAAGTAAACAACTATTATATTGAAGTAAAATAAATATGTAACAAAGATGATTAAGATCAAATATAACACGTCTCTCAAGAATCATATATATGTCAACAATCAACCCTAACAAGTTTTACAGACCAGGTCGTTCGGCCTCGAGGGGAAGCGTTCTGTTTCGGAGCATTTAGAAAATACTTTTAAGATACGCTTTTGTTATTACTTATTCGAGTTACTGGTTTTGGGGAGTGAAACGACATTACTATTTCAGTATTTTACCATTTATAATCTTTTCAGAGATATAACATCGCATACAGAAAGTTCATGTATATATATATATGTGAATACGTATTCGTTTACCATCTACGGCTTCACGTCCACTTCATATCAGATGGGATGATACTCAAGCACTATCAAGTGAATTACTAAGAAAAAAATATGTAAAGTTGTAGGTGAAGTTCGTGTATGCATGGACGTTTTATAGCTCATTCATACAAAAACTACCGAGTTGTATTGTACGAAGAAAAAATCTACCCATAACTCAAATATTTGTAACTACGTGGGAAAAATATCATAAGGATCATGTGTTTATTTAAAGCCATTTAAAAAACATAACAAACAAAGCAACTTATTTCGAATTGGTAATTTATATTATAAAGATTTTATTGAAATTAAAATAACTGAACAATGATATTGTTATTGAATTTGCTATTAACTGATTATAAAATTTTAATTATACTCCAATAACTTTAGTCACAAAACAGCGAACTGTTCTGTGATTTCCAAATATCAAATTCCATAAGCCGCGGGGTAAAGAATTCACATGAAATGTGAATATTTCAAATATGAAAAATATTGAATGAATATTGTGAAGTTTGGATAATTAATAGTTAATTAATTAAAATCGCCTCTACTCAACTTCGGGAAGAACAATAAAATAAATTGAATCCGTCAAAATTATAGAAAGCCAATCGTGCCCCAGTTAATTAATGATTAAAGAAGAAAAGTTTATTAAAAAAGTACATCATTTATCCGTCTTGATGAATGTTTTATGACTGGATCTTTTAATTATATTATATTAAATACTATGGATTTGAAATAGCAGTAATTGAACACATCATAATATCTATTCAAATTCTGTGTTTGTATATTATATCTTATTTGAACATTACATTATATGTAATATATTTTAATACAAATCGTGAAATTATAATGTTTTTCAATATAATATTAACTCGTTGTCAGGAACATTATTGTGTGTAGGAACACTTAGATTGCTCGTGCAACATTCTTCTTTCATTATTTTAAAGTAGCAATCATATACATACACGAGACAAACAAACGCATCTTTACGTTATAATTATGTAAATATAATAATAATTTATAAATGCTTTCCTTTAAATTGTAAGCATTATTCAATTATTGGATAAAATTAAGATAATGTTATATATTGACATCGAGCAGATACACCGATTTCCCGTGACAGGTATTGACCGCATCCCTTGAGTCAACCCTCCGAACTATGTGTTGGTTGGAAAGTTGTATCATTATGTCGCTTACTTAACTACATTAATTACTTTAATGAATTATAATCTATGGTGTCGGTGAACTATTCCGCCCTAACCACACGGCGTCACCTCCTAATGGGATAATACTTGACATGTATTTTAAATTTGTATTGTAAAGTTAAAGCCATCCAAAAATGTTATAAAAAATCTTGTGATGATTTTCGATTTTTAATTTGAAATTATAAATTTATTAGGGTGTAAACGTTGAGACTAAATCATTGTCTCTATTCATACTCTTTTAGCATTGCATAAATTTGTAAAACAAATAGTAGATTATGTTAAAGTGGTGTAATTATTTTTAAATTCAAAATTCATTCTAAATATGTTAGAATTTATAATATGATTATGTTTGGAAATAAAATCGAAAATAATTAGCAAAACTAGGTACATGGCCTGAAAAAGCTTTCACTCGAGTAAAAAATGAATCACCTTCAGGACTCCTATAATCTGCCTTTTAATAATATAATATACATAAAAATATGTTTTCAGGTCAGAAATTCAATATAAATCAATTTTCATTTTAATATCAAATAAATTTTATGCTTGAGAACTAATTTTAAACCTTTTCATAGTTTATAATTGTTAGTTTTAAACCTATTATGGATTAACATAATTGCCTTCGTTGTGTCTTATACATGAATCTATTTTAAATTAAAGTAAGATAAATATCCTTATTAATTAGTATGTTTTACAATTGATTCATATAAAAGTCATTATGAGATACTAAGGTTTAACACTAAAGTTACCATATTATATATCAGAGTTCTCAAAATACTAAGGTAATGTTCATTTTATTCTGTATAGCTTCATTTAAAACACCTTATATAGTTTAAGTAGCACTAAACTCGACTATCGCATACAAATAACAATTGACAGTGTTGACGGGGATGTATGTAAAAATCATAACGGGAGTGGATGTATGAAACAATGTTCAAAACAATTTACATGCGCATTTAAATACGGACGAATAAAACATCATTGTGTCAGGCTGTCCGTTTGTCCGACGCTTATATTTGTCACGGACGAAGTAACGCTGATCTCCAGCGATGCCTGCATACGCGACTATATATTATTCATAAAGTTTTCAACGAACGAACCGGCCCACACAGAATATTAGAGTATATACCAGTTTATCCAGCTTTTTCAAATTCATCGCTAACTAAATTGTGTTCGATATTATATAACTAATTGATGATATTGCTTGCTATATTAATTTCGCTCCTGAATATTATTTTCAATGAAGAATATTATAGTCTTTTCATAGTTTAATTTTGCTATCTAAGCTCTTCAATTTTGTTTACAGGTTTCGTTTACCTAATGATGATTTTTATAAATGTGCTTCAATAGTTAAGGAAAACGAATTTGATATGATATTTCCTTATTCTTCTACGCTAGGAGCATAAGTTTAAGTTTTCCTTAAATTATAATTTTTTTGTAACTTTTTATATCTTATTATTTTTTTAACATCTGCATGTAAAACTTTTGCAGTCAGTACAAAAATATTTTTATTATTTAAAGGTTATGTTGCTATATACTTAAATCACATATTCGTAATACAAAGGAAAATATAGCCAATGTTTTTTTTATCATCATTGAATTGAAAATATATATATATACATAAAAATACTAAAATATATGGCGAAAAGAAGAACAATGCAATTTCAATTTTAAAAACTAAAATCTTTTTGCGTTCCTGAACTGATTCCAATGAAATCCTATACAAGGAACCCTCAGTGGTCTTCGTACATACAAAGCGCTCACTTTAAGGACATACAACAAAAGCGTGAGAAAAATTTGCACTAGATTTTAAGTGCCTATGCGCGAAATTCACGTCTCTATATACAAGAGTGAATTTGAAAACAGCCTGCACACAGCGCAGCACGCGAGAGTTTTAGCCACGTGTTGCCCCTTACAGTCAATACTATCAGAGTGTGGAAGACAAGAAACTTTAAACTTTCCGCTGCCAGATCTTTGCAAGGCATTGAAAAATATAACAATACATAGGTTTTTTTTAAACCAAATCAAATAAACAACTTCGAACAAAGTAGGTTCCATTGCTCTTTCTGTTACACACTATGAGTTTAAAGTAGGTTTGTATGGTGACGATGTAGTTTTTTCTGTGATATTCCCATGTTATAAATATTTGTTTATTTGAACTGAACAAATTCAACGTGATAAAAAATAAGGCTACTCTAATTATATTTATCGCTACGATTGTTAGTGTTGATATTTGACGTATGTCAAATATGAGAAAATTGTAGTATACATTTCCTAAAGTAATTTAATTATTTCCAGATTAGCGCACGATGATGTCCTGTCCTTTGCCTTTGCCGCTGCTGCCAGCGCTTCACCCTCAGCCAGCGTTAGCATCTGACTTTCCTATTCACATTGGAATTAAGGTGAGTATGGAATTTACCAAATTTTTATGACAATCTTATCATAAATATAGGTGTCCGGGTATTAATATTAACCAGAATAAATATTACGCTTTTGTTCGGAAAATACTAGCGTTAATCTTGTAATTTAATACACCCAATAAAAATTTCTCACCTTTATATAAAGTAAGTTTAAATTATGTGCCATTTTGTGTGTTACTTTTACTGTCTGTTTATTTTCTATCATCGTTAGTTGGCAAGGAAAAAATACTTTAATCCGGCCTCCTCGAGGAGTTTTAGACAACTTAAATTGCGAATGTATCAAAGCTAAATAATGTAAAGTAAGCGAAGAATATAAGGTAACTTTGTAAGGTAGATACTTTATAAAGGAGTTCATACACCAGCAAAATTGGTTTTCAGAAACATATTTTCCTAATAAAGTTTATCCTCTTATATAAATGTTTTCATGAGATTTTACAATTATTGAATATTGAAAAATATTATCTGCTTTCACGATTTATATTAAAATATCATTAATAATATTACCAATGCAAAGCTAAATTAGCAATTTAATTTTAGTTTAGTGTATGTTATTATGAGTCACTTCATGAATTATTAAATGCAAATGTTCGTGTTCAAAAGGTGTTTTTATTTTATTTTATATGAATTTTAATTAACTATATTTTAATTAATAGGTAAATTTAATCTGTTTTTTTATTATTCACCAGTGGATGTAAAAGTCTATTATGGTTAAAGTATCTCAGTGAAACGACGTCATGGTATCAATATTTGAGATGAACTTTTGGCCAATTATCTTTGAGAGCTAAACCGTCTTAATTTATAAGTGGATATCGATTCAAACCGAGTTTAATTAGTTTCAAGTTGAAACGTTCGCTTCATTTATTTCATTATTTGTGAATGGCCTTCGGACTGTTTAACAATTGTTTCCCAATATAAATTTTAATATACTTTTAAGGGGAGCCGTATATTTCGTGTCAGCGTACAAATATATATAAATAAAATAATTGATACAGACTGCATACTTCTAAAGGATATAAAATTAATTGGCTTAACATTTTATAGCGTTTATTGAAATTTTAATAAAACCAAGGTGAACGTTTCGATGCATCATAAGTTTACTCATTAAATACCAATTTACTCAACGTCGAGAGAGCATAATATGAAAATGTTGTTGGAAGTTCCAACTTTAAGAAAGAACTTCTACAAGTGTACTCCAATACTCGAGGGTAGTCTCAGGAAGTTTCTCATTTTTTTTTTATTTGAAACATATTTTACTTTTAACATTACGTTTGTGTGTCAACCTAATTTGTCCCGTCGAATCCATTTTCATCTGGAGGCCATATTTCAGTAGTCGTGGCCGAGGTTTCAATTCATACATAATATTTGAATAAATAAATATGCATGAAAGCAATTTATAGAGGGCGCTAGGGTCGGTCGGCGGCTGGGCGGCACAATATCGTAGCCTCATTAGTAGCCTTCTACGCCGTTACGGCTGCTACGGAACTATGTAGCCACTATGCTTTCATTATAACATAACACGGTTCGCTATTTGATTTTGTTATGAAGCTCATGTTGTCTAAATAAAAGTTTATTTTTGATTGAAGCCATTCGTTAAGAAGTATTTATGTTTTTTCCTTATAATAAGTATAATTGATAAGCATATTAAAACAACGAGTATTATCCCATCCATTCCGAGTCAGCCAGAGAATTCATTAAAGAGAAGCATTGTCATAAAACCGGGAAAGCGGATACACTAACGAGAAGCGACGTCCCGGACAAAAACGGCCTAATATTAGTGTTGAGCTAAATAACAGGCATTATTTCTTACAATATAAACGTCGTCAACCTGCCCGCAATAACTGAGGCACTGCCTAATGAGGACCCGTCCATCATCGTTGCGCTAAACCTGCGCTTTTATACCGATAACATTTACTCACCCTCCTTTATGAAGGTAATATTTAATGCATCTGCGAGACCTTTGTAATAAATATGTTTGAAGTTTAAAAGTTTATATTTTATAAAAGATCGCTGCTCTCAATAAAGGCTAGAAGTTAATAATGATGTGTCTTACCTCCGACGAACATTGCGGGTATCCTGCAGCAAAAGGTGTAATATTACTAATATGACTTATATTAACCTGAAGATATTGTATGTTATGAAATACTGTAAGCTGTTCATATATATTCGTACTATTTATAAAGAATGTCAATTGGATTATACTAGAACATTTTATTTAAATTCGTCGGTAAGCGTCAGTTTGTATATCATTTCTCTTACATTTTCCAGTTGGAGGGCATAAGATTTTTCTTTCTTTAATAGTTGAGAGTAGGTCTGTATGTGATGCGAATTAATGTAAATATTATTGTTTAAACGAAAAGAAGGTTTAGATTAATGTTTCAATTCTTTAATTATAATATCGGACATGAAAATCCCACTACTATCTGCAGAGGTCTATTGTTTATATTTTTCTTTTGTCACCACATCGTCTTAGCCACGTACCACAGCTCCATTCCGTACTTCGTATATCGCGAAAAGTTTTCTAATAAAGGGCCATCTCTAAGTTTTTGTAGTTCGCTTATTACCTACAGGTGACAATTGATGACTATAGCTCTTTTTAAATTACTTGGGAAAACAAAAAGTTTTTCTGTTTCATTGTTTGTAAGTGAAAACAACTTTACACTCCTAGGAATTCAAGTTTGTTGTTACATAAAACACAATCTTTTAATGCATTTGGATATAGCTCATTGTTATCGACGACTTAGTCCACCGTTTTTTGGTCGTCTTAAGATGAAATTTAAATTTTCTAATTTTAAGGCTTTGTTGCCATGCAGTTTGCCCAGAAACTTTGCTAACTATTTACCAGTTTAGGTTATGACTGGTGAGTTTTGTGTTAAAATAAAAATCAAATCACTATCAGTGAAGCCATATCAGAGTTAGGCCAGAACCAGAAAAAAAAATAGAAAAATATTGTAAATTGTTATTTCAGTCAAAAGTACCGTAAGCTATGTTTCAAAATGAAATAAATTTGGGGGTTAAACGTGATACTTCAAGTGTATTTTTATGTAAAAGCAAAAAAAAAGTAAATTATAAAAAATCTTTATTTTTTCGTAAACAAAATATAAATTCGATGTATCATTCATATTTTAATATAAATATTACAAACAAAATTAATTTAGCTAAAAGTAGGAGCAGAGCTAAAAGGAGCTCAACTTCGTCATATAACAGGTCAATCTTTTCTCAAGAAAATGCATTAGCAAAGAATTAGTGTGGATCATACTAGAAATATATCATAACAAAAGAAAATATTAAATACACCGTCACTAGTTACTAGTAAATTTCTTATTTTAAGAAAATAAATCGCGTGTTGTATTTGATTAAAAATAAATAAAAGCGTCTCTTTTATAACTGTTCTTGACAATTGTGTCCTAAACGCCACTGTAGACCGTAGCATGTAAAGTCCACATGCGCGTGTAGAACAACGTTCCCACGTATCTTATTATATATGAAGCTTATGAAAACCAACAACGGTTTTAGTTTTACTAGTACCACAAAATACGTGCCAGCGTTGTCACGGCGAGTTTCAAACACTTAGTGCTTTTAGTAATTTTTTTATTTAAATAATCTGCAGTTTAAAATGTAAAAAAAAACCCAAGTCACTTCATTTGAATGCAATATTATACATCAAAGTTGCGTATCTCTGTAAGAAGACGTAACAACAATATACAATATAATTTATTTGTTCTAAAGCTTCCTTCTGTGTTTGTTTAATTAACTCATGAGTTATGTTTGTTTCATTTTTGTAATATAATACTATGTTGCGCCATCACTGTTTAATTTTCATAACTCTTATGATAGGATACCTTTATAATAAATAGGGTCATGTCAGAAATATAAGAATTTAAATTCAAGATTTATTTTTTTAATATTATTACAATTTAAAGGTTTTATAATAGTTATCTTCTCCTTATACCGAAGAACTTGTATAGGAGATTTTATACAAGTCGAGAGCAGCGATTATTCCACGATAAGCAACCCTACTCCATGTGGAGAAAAAATCCTTAAGTATACAGGTGAAAGTTAACTACACATGCACTGGAGTTCACATTGTCAGCCTATATTCAGCTACGTTAATCGCTGATGTATTTTTAATTTTTAACTTTTACAGTTACAGTCCGTTCGACTTCCTATAGTTAGCGTTTTTGTTTTGAATAATATAATTTAAATTTATGATTGTGAATGAACTTTGTTTGAATGAATTCACTTAAATATGTTGCATTTCTCTTGAAAAATTTAATTCATATACATAGGTATGCATTATTTCCCTGAAATTAAATATGAAAAATGAACATACTACTTTTTAATTCGCCTTTCAAAATACAAAATTTAATCTGAATATCCGCGACCTCAAATATATTGCTTTATTCAAAGGCTTTGATTAAAGTTAAAAAAATATAATAGTTAATACTCTTTCTTAATCCTTTATTAAAATAGCTAATTTAAAGGAATAACTGTAACTTTTAAATACATATTTTAACCTCATCTTCATAAATAAGTAGGAAAAAGGCATGCGATTGTGGAGTAAAATTATCTAACCGACAGATTTGCATACTTTGAATTTTCATTACCTTAACGTTCTGTCGCTTTACCGAGCTAAGATTTATAAGGGAAAAATAAAGTTAGCCAAGTAATTCTTAACTTCACAGATGATCTATTTCGCCTTGTACAAAAATTTCGCAGGTAGGTATGCTCATATTGTACAAAAGTTCCGTAATTAGGGCGCCGAAATAGGTATCTTGCCCCTGCTCTTTTGTGACAAATTTTCTTTAATAACAGTTTTCCTTTTATATTTTTTGTGTGTTTTTCTTTCATTGTTTTATTTTTTAATAATATCTTATTTTAAGAGTTACGTTGCAACATAAATTTATTGAATAAATTTATATACTGTCAGACAAATAACATTATTGAACCTCTTCCACGAAACGAACTTCAACAATCCAGCTACGGTTGATGGAATAAATCCCAATCAGAAATCACTAACAAGTTCAATTACAACCAAAAATACTCGGAAAGATCCGAGTTATTTGTATAATACGATACGAATTATCCGTAACCGTAGCCTCGGTTAACTTCTTTAAAGGAATATCCGATCAAACGTTGGCGTAAACTAATTCCGCCGGGCAAACTCACAACTTGTTTAAAAAGAAATAAAAGGCACCCCGATACCCAAATCGGAACCATTAAATTGCTTACCCATTACACCATCGAAATAACAAATTATAATTTTATAACGAACAGCTCTCGTCTTTTCTACTTAACTACATACAGTCACTAAAACCTTTCTGCACTTGTGTCAGTAAAATAATTTCCTAATATAAAGTTAATCACGAAAAACTTACCAAACGACGATTACCCACAAACACACATAAACCTCTGTTTTAATAACCAGAAGAATAATGTCATAATCAATTTATATTTAAAACTTGATAATTTATTATCAAACTTGAGAAATAAATAATTCCACTTTGTTAATATAACCAAGAGCAAAAACAATCGTAGCACGATTATCGCGATCGAGTGGCTTACTTGAAGAAGTTAACGTTTTAATTAATTTTCAGGGCCCGCTATTATCCTGAACTACGCATGAAGAAAATAAAATAGACTTTTAAAACAGTGTTTATAAGTGAATTAAATATCGCTTGGCGTAAAGCACGGCTTTGGCGTCCGCATCTCTACCGACTTTATACAACTCTTACGTGAAATGGTCAAGGTAATCAAATATATGTATGAATTATTCACCTCTCTTAAATAACGTCACGCTAACCCTTCCCTGTTTGGGCTTTTTGTAAATATATTTCTGAAATTTCTAAATCACTTACCTCACTCCGTACTTCGTTTGCGCAGTGTACTTCAACTGTTTGAATATTCGATTAGAATTTTAAATTGATACTTGGTCGCACTTTTTGACTTACCTTTAGGTTTCGCTTTGCTGTTTTAACGTTTTATTTACTTTGCACATTTAATATATGTTATTTGTTTTTATTTTTAAAAACGACAAATTTGTTAAGAAAATTATCTTAAAGTGAATTTTTCAATTAAATAGCATCTTGTATATACGTGGAACCGTCTCAACCAAATGAGTTTCTACAATAAACAAAGCTTACTTGCATTTAAAATCTCCATCGTCTGTGCAGGTTATTTACTGCTTAATGTCTAAGAATTTATTATTGGTCTCAAAAATGCGTTACTAAGTCTTTACCTATAACCTTTTTATGAACACTTAAAGCAACCTTTATTTTATGGCACAATTGGTATATTTTTTTACATGTGAACTCTGCCTGATACATTGTTTTATACAATCTGAAATGATATTATTTTATAAAAATAACACAATTATTTTTCTGAAAATCCGATGAATACGTTATATTTACAACAAGTTTCAGCCGAAGTCCGAATTAAAGACCTATTCGAATGAAATGAAAATAATTTAACTGTTTCCTTGAATAAAATAAAAAAAAAAATCTACGTACATAACAATATTTATTTTTAAGATTTAAGTTATCACAAAATTAATTCCACTACATTACAACAAAGGTAACAATGGTATGAAAATAAAAAAGTGAACATATAACCTCATTTGTATACAAAATCCTAGCCTGTATCGACTACATAAATTTAATCGAAAAACATATTTTTGTGTAATTTCATTCACTGCGAATTCACAAAGGATTAATATTAAAGTAAAATCATTTTCGGTGAACATTGGCTGTAGGTCGGATTTCATTTCACTGAATGATATTATAATAGCGAAATGTAAACATGGCGGCTGAACATGCACATGTCCGTATAATGCTAAATATACCGTGTATCCAAAATGTTATTTGTGAAAAACGTTAAACATATTAAAGGCTCCGTAACATTTTCAGTACAGATCTATATTATAATTATTTATAAATATTTTCGATTTTGTAAAGCAATTTTAATATTGTTTTCACAGTTTATTGTCATGGTTCAAAGAATTATCTTTATTTATTCTGTACATTTTATAAAATGTTATAATATGTAATCTACAAACGGTATATAAAAATCATATTCATTTTACAAAATTGTTTACTAGGTTCCTAAACATGTGGAAGTTATAAATTACTTTATTTTAAAATACATTTCATTATTAATCCAGTAGCAAATCAGACGTATTAAGATCTCAACCTCAATCTTCAATACCAGAATCTGTGTCTTAAATATGTCATCCTTATTAACTTTACTATTAAATTTAATACATTCAACACTCAGAATTACTTTTTAATGTATACTTAACCCAGCCGCGTATACTGAATAAGCAAGATTTTTGAATTAGAGTTCAAAAGTTTTGTTTATTGTATTAAAGAGAAGCTTTGAAATGTTCAGTGCAAATAGAAATATGAATTATAAAACTACAAATATAAAACTCCTTGGTTAATATTGTCATTATTTAATGTGACATACTCGTATAAACATATGTATGAACGTTTGCCTTCTTTAAATACATGTTCAATAAAAATATGTCCTCTATCTAGCTTTGATATGTTTTGCATTCAAAGCGTTACAAACAAACGGTTTATTTTCTCATTTTTTAATTTAGCATGGTAGTGTCCCCTCTAACATTTAATAAAATAACTAATGAAGATCAATTGTCATCAAAAGTAAAATAACTATGCGAGCTCGCTAACAATATTTTATTATTTAGTAATACAAACATATGGATATCTGTATGATTCCAGAATACTTTATTGGGCATCGCTCTCCCCGACAAACAGATTACCAGCCTCCTCTTTCCCCTCCTACCTTTCTCTCGACTTCTTCCACGCCGTATCACTTTTCGCGAACGCGTTCTTTATCCAATTATCCGAAGATAAATCTCACCTGTGACTGCAGAGGAAATAGCGAAGAAACGTTGTATTTGAGAATAATACTCACAAAAAGATTTTTCACATATTCCGCCGCTTTTGTTTGACTTCACAGATCCATTTCGGTTGATTGATATTTTTTTATCCGCAAAAGTAACTTGTTAATGTTAGAAGATGGTTAGTAAATATTTGTGATTTATATCTGAGTTTTGTTTCTCTTCTAATATTTTATTTTACTTGCATGAACATTAACAAATCAACTTAAAAGGCATATTTGGTTAAAGCAATACTGGTTCCCTAAATTATATTATGATAAATTGTAAAAACCTCTTTTGAACCAATTAAAGTTTGAGGTTTTCTATTTAAATAAACTAACTCACAATTTAAATAGTTCGGTTCTATTGATAACTAGTATATGTATAGTATGAACATATATATTAAACGAAAATCAATCCGATTATTTTTCGGGACCATAGAAACGATGGAAAAGTAAACTTACCAATTGAAATAAAATTAATTGCCATTTAAATTTGCCGTATTTAGCAAATTAAACTCAAATCACAAAAGAATAACCTAATAAATACAAAGTAAATTTTAGTTAGAATGCTAAAATCTAATATGATGAACTAAACATTTTCAATTGAACCATTTAATATACTTATATTTTCATTCTTAAATAAGTTATCTTTAAGTTATTTTAATTCTTAATTAAAAAGGTGAAATCTTATTCATTAATTTTTCGTTTTTAAACTTCTTATAAATAGCAGAAATAAAATTTAAATATTCTCGCTACAATGAATGTCAAACAAACTGTTGGAGACAAGCTAACTAGTCGATGTCGTAAAATATTGCTGATTCAAATAAAAACTGATTGCTATCTCACTTTGATGTTGTCGGAGGAAATGGGATCTGCTTCCGATCTGCGAGGAAAAGGGAATAATCTTCTTCCCGTTTGTAGAGATCCGTTTTAAGGCTGAGCTCTTAATGTACAGAAATTAATATTAATTCCTTTAGACGTTTGTTTAGTTAATTATTTTAGATAATAAATCATACAAATTTGTACAGTCTAAGATTGATAATATCAGTTTACTAAAATTTTTTAGATTTTTTTTTGTTTCAGAGCATAATTGAGGTAAAAAATAAAATCTAAATTAAAAACATGGTCAGCTATATTTTGCTGATCCTTATTTGTGAAGAGAACATACAGAAGAAATAAAAATAAAAGTCCACGGAACCTTTAATTATTGAACGATTCATTCTTGGAGTTTTTTAAATTTCGTCGTGATTGCTAAGAGGACAGATAGCGTGATATCTGCTGAAGGGCCCGGTGTCGACTTCTGACCGTTTTGAGTGCCGATCTAATTTGCCGAATCGCGGAAGCATGTGAAATTTAATCGATCCGCCTCACTGAAAATGATTTTGTTAAGGAATTCCATTGATCTGTGTTACGTGTGATTTAACTTGTTATTGTGATTTAGATAAAAGCTATGATCTTTTGTTGGGAATATTATTACTATGTTTGATTATATAATCTTTATCTAATCTAAGGTTAAGTACCTTCTACAATCGTAATGGAGGTGAATATTTGTTTTATTGATTATGAAAGTTATTTTTTATGAAAAGAGTTTTTTTTAATCCTATTTTTAGGATTATCGAAATGACACTTTAAATAATAAGTCTCTTTCTTTATTATCTCTAATATATCCGTATCATTTAATACCAGATTGTATCTTGAATATTGAACACAATTTTATAAATGCCTGATGCAAAACAAATGTATTTTGAGTATATTGCACCAATTTCTTTATCTAAAACAACTTTTTTTTTACCGGTTATTCACTGATTAAGTTGTATTTTGAAGAGAATAATCGTTTTATTAAGTATTTTTGGACTTCATTTTAAAATACCAATGGACCAGCTGATTGCAATAGTTCGCGCTGACGTGGCTCTTCTGGAATAAAAGCAGGTGAATTCAATTGACATTTAATGATAATTTTTAATTCCTTTCGCATCATTGGCACATTGATTATCAGAAATTTCCTGATACTTTTTTTTTTACATAAACAATATAAAGTAGGAATTTTAATACATTATCTGTTAGCATTTGAGTCTTTTTAAATAAAAACCTATTATAGCTATACGTCATCTTTATGATCAAAATAAAATAACGTCGAATCAGAATGTCATTAAGATTGAATTGGAATCTAATAGGGTTATTCTAAGATATATTTTAATATACATATTATTATAAAATTTTATTTAAAGTTTTACTATGAAATGTCTCCCAGGTCCTGATATTGATGTAGTTCATAGCGGCGCCGGTTTCAAATGACTAAGTGATATATGGGCTCCAAGGAACCCTTATTCGTCAAAGCGGAACGCGCTATAAAACATAACTTCTTAGTCTAATTAGTTCAATGCATACTCTTATTATATATTTTTTTTAATAAAAAAGGTGTTACCAGTTTGAGTTGCTTAATGTATTTTGTATGTAATAGATGGGTGGACGTATAAAATTTTTATTTGAGTGAAAATTTTAATGAATTGAAATTAATATTTAATAAACTTTTTAGACAAAAAATATTCAAACTGTATTATATAGTTTAGGTATGTTCTATCTTCAAATTTTTAATCATATAATGCAAACCACACACAGCTTATAAAAGGATTAACTAATTTAATTAAGATGATGATCTCTATGCAAAATTGAATTACGGCTTTGGAGGATTCCAAATTAGTTTGACCTAGACAATAGCTGTCACACTGAGATTGTTCAAATATTTGTAGATTTAGTCAAGACGGTCGTCGTAAACCAAAGATACTGCCCCAGTATTGTCTCAAAGAGATTAGTTTCCATACAATTCGGTTGACGTTATGCGAATTAATTTTAGGTAATGTCTGCAAAATCATATAAATTTTATATTGCATATAAATAATATAGAATTGCATATAAATAATATAGAATCCAATGAATATTTTAGCTGTATTAATATTTTTTAAGGAGTTTATTTTACGAGGTATACAAATGTGTAAGTTTATCGAACTTCCTTTAAAATTAATTCAATACTTTCAAGCTGGGATTTCTTGAGACCAAAGGATCTTCCGTATTACATTATCAACTATCTTGATTAGTTAAAAAAAACACTCAATTTCATACTAATAAGGGATAAGCAGGGCCCGTTTAACGTTCAATGAAATTCACCTGTTCCAAAGAACCCAAAAAGAATAACCTTTTTAATACCCATAAAGTGAGTGTTAGAGTATTTCATAAATAAATATAATAAGCCAACAAACATCTGCTTTATTAAAACATAAATACCGGATGAAACGCGCAATTTGGATGCGTGCAGTAATTTTGAATTTCGCCATAACGTCAAAGCTGTCTGCAACATTATAGCCCGCATCGTATGCTAGTTTCGCGTTGATTAAAGATAGCTATATCAGTTTCGACCTTTCATTAGAAATGGCACAAAGGCGAACGCAATTACATCAACGACATCTGCTGGTCTTATCACGAAAGGGTTGCATCTTATGACACAGAATACTGTCTCGCTGGGCTTCACATGGCCTAGTGAACTGAAAACCTCAAGTAACATACATATACATACAATTCGGTATGTATTTTCATCACTCTGCAATTCGAATATGTCTATTAGTAAATTATTTACATTTTATTCGACGACGACGCTTGAAATGTTGTTTTTCTTTACAGGTAATATGCTGTTATATTATTTGGTCTATAAGTTAAGGTATGTATTGATTTTCTGGTGTTATATCGTACTGCATTGTACCTGGAAGTGAGATGGGAATTTATTAAAATTAAACATCAAATTTACCAATTTAAAACAGCACGCTAGCCATTTTAATGTTTATGAAGTGATTTGAAACAGTAAATTATATTGTAACCAAATTTTGATTAGTGTAGGTACATGTACATACATAGTTAATTAAGTTGCCTAATGCTGAACTTTTGAACAGTCGCTACAATGTACTATTAAATTTCAAATCATTACCTCGTCTATTAACATTAACAATTTACTGTTATTTCAGCAGTATTCAATAAATAATTAACTGATTTTAGTTTCCGCTTAATCGGCTTTTTAGAAAACTCATTTGACTGGCAAATTGTTTTCGCTTGCTCGCGGGAAATGTGTGTTCACTGTGTACCTAATGTTAACTATTGAGTATATAATGTTTTTACTTGTGCCATAAATAATAAATTTATTCATATTATATTTCTAACGTTCTAATGTGTTATTTTTTCTTTCTACCGTCACGTGTTGAGTTATTGAACGCTTAATGAATTTGAATTTATTTAAGGTTTCGACCGCAATGAATATTTATAATCGGTTTCTATATTGTGCGATTATTGTTTTATTTTGACGACGTAACCGCAAAGGTGTAAAACAAATCCATTACATAGGAATTTATTTCGAAATAATGTAGCCTCTTTAATCCCCGCACAAATAAAGGGAGTAGTACTAAATAAAGAGCTTAAAACGAAGCAGCAAAATGGATAATAACGCGCGGGCTTATTTAATGGCCACATTATTAATTTACACAAATTTCCGATTGATTTTGAATAAACGAAAATACATTTTGCTGAGAAAGAAGTTTTTTTATAATGTAAAATACCTGTTATGTTAATGTGAAATGCATGTTTTTCATAGTGTTATTTATGCACATTCATTTTTTATTCCTTTTATCATAAACGTTGCCCTGTAAAATCTTTACAAATTTATTTATAAAGCTACGTAAGTTAATTGTAAGTAAAATCAATACCCGTTGAATATGTTAACACATTTTTAAAAGAGAATAGAGCTTGGACCATACAGTAAATTAGTATATCTTATGAGTGGATAACTTGCTAAATACAATAAATTACTATAAAGCATTGTATCAACGTATTTGCATGCTGTCCATACGATTATTAGATAAATCAAATAATCAATCAACAATAAACAATTATTGTTTTTGTTATAATAAAGATACATTTCCATTTATATTAATTTAGGGATTGTTATTAGTTGTGTTACTAATAATATTAATAACTTTAAGCTCTGTAAGGGAGACCTCGCGTTTCCATCAAAGCAAATAATGATTCAGAGTGAAACAGAATAATAAATGCTTATTTAATATCATATCTTGATACTTATTAACACAGTTACTTAATTAAAGGATATATTAAATACGATCATCGTATCAAGGAAAGCTGAAGCTATATAAAACGTTTGTATATAATATATTCCTGAGTAAGACACGTAGTAGGGTCTTAGAGAAGCACTTAGATAAAGATTATATTAATGTAAAACGCACAAAGAGATGTGATAGTTATATATAAAATACTAGAGGCAGTAAAACAGGCGACGAGGATCCTAGGATTTAAAAATTTCTGATTAACTACATAAGAAAAAAATCTATTTACAATAACAAAACAGTAGGGTGTTCCAATCCAATTTACGCTATAATTAGGATGTCATCGGAGAAGGATTTAATTAAAGGCCTTTTTGAGGCCCCCGAGGTAATTGCTGTTCAATGACTCTTTGTAGTCCGAGAGCCAACATTGTTTTAACTTAGTGATTATGTTCTCTATTAACGAATTCTTAGTTATACTTTGCTGTTTATCAATTCCTTATTACACAGAAAACAGGCTTAAAGGCAAACATTAAATCCACGTTCCCCCCACGCTGATAGCCGTGAAGCAAAACTGTCGGGATGCTGGCTCTACCTGAAATGTCTTTATCATACTATATAAAATAAGTTTCAAGTTGTATGAAAAAGCATTTGTTTTATCAAAATTTGTTTCATTTGTTTCATCAAAATTTTTAATAATTCTTTTTATCTAGCCTAGGGATAAATTAAAATTTTGTTAGAAATAATATACTTGGCGGTAACACTTGAGATATTTACCTTATAATTATCCTCTTTTGTTTTTACTTTATGAAATTAAGTTTCATAAGGTTAATATAACATTTTAATTGAAACTACGTCCATATATTGAGTTACAGTTAAGATTATTAAGTGTTAAGTTCTTTTATTTATAACAAAGCAGAGAAATGTTAATGAATGACCCTATTTCTAATTTTATGAATTTTAATTTAAACTATAATTAACAGCATCGTCTTTCAGAGCTCGGTATAAGCAGGGTCGCGTCTGCATTAAATGGAGTAAAAAGATTTTAATATGCGGTGAAAAAAGCCGGGCAAGTCTAGGTGCAGTCATTTACTTAGCAAACATTTCCTTTCTTGGGCACGGAGCACAAAGGAGATGAGTCTGAAAGTTAATTAAATTTAAATATGTGTAAGCGAACGATAAACGGTATGCAGGCTTTGTTATATTTATTTTCCATAATCAACCTTTGTGGATGGCGGTTTAAATAATTTGCAAGATGTTTATTCTGAAACAAGTTTCCTCTGATGAAATAATTATTAATTCACTTTATTCTAAACAGTTTAAACTTCTTAACGTGTATCGTAAAATTATGTCAATGATTGTTCCACCTTACTATTGGCCAGTTAGCGCTAAACATAACACTTCACTTCACTTTGATGGATGGTCATTCATGTGACAAATTTTATAGAGCCCTCGGGTTATTAGTTTCAATAGTATGGCTTGCCACGTTATATCGAAGTGCATAGTATTCGTGCACACCAATTTGGCATTTAACTTGTACAAAACAGACCATATTATAGCATCGCGTATTAGTTGATAGACAGTTTTTGGATGTCTGTATGAATTATAAGCTGATGGCTGCCACTAAATTTGCAACACCATTAGTAAATATTTGTGTGACTTACGGATTGTTTGCATTAGTCATTTTTATTGCTTTTCAACTGTCCTAAACTAAATATACTTAGTGTTATTGTAATTTTTATATTATTGAGTTCAAGCCCATATAATGGCTACTGTTGTGTTTGTGCTGTATTGAATTACTCTCCCATCAATACTGATGAAATACATCTTCGAGTTTCTTTCATCCTTTAGTTCTTGGAATTATTTCCCTTACGACAGTTACTTGTATCAAAATTAAATAGAAAGAAGTATATCAAAGAAAAGTCATCGTTGTTATGCCATATATGCGAATAAAAATCTAATAAAAATGGTTAAGTAAATAGTATTGTTGTATATATTTAATTAAAAACGATTATTCCGGTAGTTTTCCACTTTATCGTCATTTTATGGGATATAGTAAATAAAAGTTCATTCGAGTTTTGTGTACCGAAAGGACCGGATAGTTTAATGCGTAACCGCATATGAGCGGTATCGTTGCGTCGATAAAAACTAATTAAGTTATTGAAAATCCAATTTTAATTTGATATCCTTATTGTGTTACAATTCAGCCTAATTATAACGAAACTATTAATTGATTCATAATAGGTTTGGATTAATTGCACTTCGAGTAATGCATATTACTTGGGCCCGAGCGGTTTGCTTTCAGCTGAAACATTACAAATTGTAAATGTATGTTTGTTGCATGTAAATAATATGAATGAAAACTGGAAACCTTTGTTTTAAATAAAAAAATATTCGCTATCAAATAATGCAGGAAATTAATTTTCAAATATGTTCCTATTTGACTCTTTCTTATTGTTCGAAATTAATTTAATACCTTACTTAATTATTGACACGGTACCCTTGATTTTTATTTGTAGTTAAAAGCAAGCCAAATAGGTCATAGTGCATATTTAGAATAAATATAGGTTAGTCAAAAAGAATAAAATTAATATTCCAGATGCATGTCAAAAATAACCTTTAATGAAAATAAAGCTGCAAGGAAATATAACATATGAAAAAGTAATCCGGGTAGATATTTTTGGATTATTAAAAGTATATTTTTAGCTCTTACGTTGTAAATATTATGTGTGGTATATTAAATTTGTATGGTGTTTATTTTAAAAGCTTCATGCAATGCTTTCGATTGGCTTTACTTAAATATGAATGTGCATAAATAATATGGATTTATTATTTGTATATAATTAATAATTTAGTATTACACATCGAAGTTCATTAACGTTAGTTTTTAATAAATTAAAATGTACTGATTAATGAATAATGTTGTATGGCGCTTTTAATAAATATTGCTCAATCATTTTTTGTAATTTAAATGTGTATACTTGTTTTATTTAATTAAATATTTTGAAATAATCATAGGAATTGGATATAAAAAACGTACTTCCTCACAATGTAATAAGAAACAGTGATTCAATCTATATATCTTAGATCTCTTCTTTACCTCTCATTTCAGAAAATTGTCTCTCCATCTGTTTTATCCCTAATTTAACTTTTAAGGAACCAGATTGGTAAAATCGGAGAAATCGCCGAAGCATAAAGTTGTATGTAACCAAAAGGGATAGATAGGCGCTATTTTAACAGCGTGCCGTGCCATTACTCTCAGTAACCGCGTAATTTTAGCGCTAACAAATTCGGTTCGCTTGGGGTTAAGATGCTATTTTATTGATACCGATTATACGATTTGTTATAATGGATACTTTCCCTTATTTCTTTCTCTATATTCATGTTACGATGTTGTAATTTGTGAGGGTATACATAAGACCAGCTATATAAACAATGCTACTTCTAGTTTAAGTCGTACTAAAATATTTAGAATATAATAAACTTGATTAATATCATTGACTGTTTATGTGTCCTCTCATATAATATCTTAGAAAGAGCTATCTGAGAAAAAAATGCAGTGTCTTATGCATTAGTAACTTATTCCCTTAAAAGAATACTATTCTAAATACATCCTTGTCGACTCATTTGTACGTTTTCTTAATATTAAGACCCCAAACTGTTGCAGTTATCACAAAGAATAAATACTTCTATCATACTTGATTTACGATTGTATCTATTTAAATACATATTTCAGTCTGTGTAACAAAAGATCAGAAAAAGATTTTTCATATAAACCTCAATTGAGATATTAATTTTAATATATATTAAATAAAAAAAAATGAAGTAACGTTTTAGTTCACTTAATCTTCTGTTATAAATAAATTTTTATTTTTTATTTCTTCTAATATTTCAACCTTTAATTATAAAAACTTTATTCTTATGTCCCGCAACAATTTTTATTTTCATAATATTTTTTTATTTCAATGTAATTCTACGGTAACTTCAATCGTAGCTAATATGATAATCTCAAATAAATTGATTGTACCTGATACAATTAGGGTTTAAAAAAAGAATAGTTACGAGAAACAAAAGTACCAAATCAATAAGAGTATAATTAGTATCAAGAAAATAGATCAACCAAACAAGCCCGACTACAGATCGTCCGCAAAAAATTCTTCGTTAGCTGAAAGGTTTTTCAGATCCGTCATATTACGAATATGCTAGTGTGTAACGAAATTGAAAATACATGTAACAGTTACATGTAGGATTTTTTATGTTAGTTTTCATAATAAAAATATACCGTTAAATTAAGCGAAATAAATGAATTTTACCATACCAAATGGTTTTATCTCTATTTTTTAATTAACAAAAATAGCAAAGTTTAACGTAGCGATATGCTTATTAGATTTCTTATTTCACCTGACTTATTTATTCAACTATATATCCAAATTAAATTTATATTACAATGACCGAATAAAATCATGAAACCATTAAAAAATTTGAGCTATATATATTTATAGATATATTGAAATAGAAGGAACAAGCACCGATTTCTTTTTGTTCTGTGTTTGGTTAAAAAGAGATATTAGCAGTAAGTGAATTGCCGCGGTTTCTGTGTTCTTTTATTTTTATCCAGCACTCGGGTATTACAGGTGAAACGTTTGCTTTTTAACTTTAAGCAAGCAAACATTTTCTATCTCTTAAACGTTACAAATCATGCTTCGGGCGGAGTGAATCAACAGTGAAACATTTAATGTTCGCTTAAAAACTCTTGTATTACAAAAAAAAAAAAATGATAATTAAATAAGTATCCAAGAGTTTCATTTGAAAAGTCAATTTACTGTTGCGTAATACAAGATATGCTACAAAAATCTTTTTTTTTGATAAAATTTCTTTATTCCTTGCGTTTGTTACCTCATATTTTGCTTATAAAAGATAATTCTTAGTTTTAATGTTATGCAAATATTGTACTTGTTATACGAAAATTATGTTTCTCTTTCAATATTGATTTAAGAAAAAAAAACGGCTTACACGCTGTGCTTCCCGCGTAACGGATTTCTGTAAAGAGATGACTTTAATCCTTTTTTTTTTCCAAAAACCATTTATTCCATATTGTTAAGCTTATTTAATCTTGAAAATGCGAGAATTTGTTATAAATGAAGAAACGAATACACTCAAAGTTTGATAAAATAAATATCATTATACAAATGGCAAATCGAGCCTTGATTTATATTTAAAACAAACAAAGCTAACTAACTAAGATGTGTCTAAGATTGTTTGAAACAATTAAAGATATTTTAATTCGTCCATTCTGAATAAATCACATAAACTTATAGATAGTTATGTATTCGTCACAAAAATTATCTCAAGGATACATTTAACTTACTCCTCCAGGTTTAGTTTTTGTGTATATTGAAATAGCGTTATTATAAATCATATTTTTTTTATCGTGCAAAAGAAACTTACAGTTAGGAAGTATACGTATTTCTTAAAGCTGATTATTGTTACAAATTCTTCCTTTAGTATTCTGTCCATGGTTTTTTCTACTATTCTAGTTTACTATTTACATATTAAATTCCAGTTTCACATGTTTGAGAAACTTCAAACAATAGGTTAGATGGATAGAGGAATGGACGGTTACGAAAAAACCGCTCCTATCCTCTAGGTTTTGGTGTAGAAATAACATAACAACAAATACGACATAGGAAAGGTCCAACGTTTTCGTTATGGCAATTCAAAGATAACAAACGCTCGATTCAAAAATAACAATAAACATTGCTAGTTGTTATTCAGAATAACCAGCCGTGATTGTAAATTTTCTTAACTACCTTTTTCTTTCTTTCATAAAAATTAAAAAAACCAGTACAAAATAGATTGATTAAAAAAAATCTATAATAATATTATTTATTTACGTCGCCACTTAAAGTAACTGTATTAAATAATATATGTAAATGTCTTTATGTACACATTTAACCATTAAGAATAGACGGCTTGATTTATATGTAGAGCTTTAATTATTACAATAATAATCTCCATTAACATTATTAATTTTCTAACAATAATTATTAAAGCAAACTGGGAATTATTTCCAGCAGTGACAGGCATGGCACCCAATAGCTAACCATTTTCTATATGAGCCAAGTTTAAAGTCCATTTCGACAGTTCCTAAGTAATGGATCTGCTATTTTAAACTTTTATTCAGTATTCGAATAAAACATTGACTCTTGCTGCTCACCTTCCGTTTCAGCTATTTGTTTCGTCACGTAAACTATAATAAAATACTTTTCTCCTTATGATATTTTATATAATACAGATATATGATGTATTTGTTAAAATTATTTTTCTCATACTGTATCCTAGTTTTAAAGAATCAAGAATATTTAGTGTTTATATAGTATTTTTTTGTAGGTTTCATAGCTTTAATTGGTAAACCTAATATGTATTATTTTTACTTATAACATATAATCTACTTGTTATCCTTTATATACTGTAAGAAGTTTAAAACCATAAACTTCTTACTGTTTACGCAACTTTGGTATTCAAAAGCAGGTAAGTTTACAAACACTGTGGCTTTAATGATCTAATATTAACGAACGTTGGTATTAATTAATAATTCAAAGTATTGTATGGAGAAATTATCAAGATAGATTTTGCTTTAAGTGTTGATGCATCATTATAAAATTTAATTACAAGCGTCGAATATTAATTGTTAAAGTACCTTTAAATAACATTGTATAAACTTCATGGTAATAACATTTTATTAAGGCATATTAAATATCACGTTTAAAATAATTAATTAACCATTTTAAATTTTGGCTACCAGAAAAATGCCCGTAACTATTTCAATATCCGCATTTTTTTAGTATTATGAGCTGTTCTATCATAATGGCTGAGAAGGTTAAAAAGAAAATTATTCTATAACATAGTTGTAATAATGTTGTATTTTTAAATAAACAAAAAATTAATCGCAATTTTCACTATGAATGGTTAAATTCATAAAGACGACAATGTAAGCAGTTTGCCGTTGACAAGTGTCAGATTTATTGACGCGTTCACAGCCGACTAAGCTTATTTTTACGAAGATCTACTCTCACTAGAATAGATGCTCATTTAAATATTTAAATAGAATCGGAAATAAGTCAGAAGAACAAAACATATTTCAATACACAATCTACCTAATAAAAACTATGAAAATCGTAAGGTTTTAATAACAGAATAAAAAAATCTGTGTCACAATAAAGCCGTTCCCGAAGGTATAGATCCAAGCGTGTAATGTTAGCTTAGAACGTTATCTGAATATTAGACGAGCTTGTCATTTCTGTATACAGTACATTTGTAAGAGCGAGTCGTCATTTATTGGCCGACGCGGTGCCTCTCACCTAATCCTGCAACGTCAGCGTCGTGACCTCCTTAATCCTTCTTCCCTTTTCGCCAAAACCAAAGCCATACTTTGTTGAGATTATAGATTTTTTTTGAGGGCTTAACTGGTGATTTTAAAGTAGAGAAAATGAAAATGTTTTAATAAAGTTTTTATGGCTTTTCACTTTGTTTTAATGTTAACATTTTTATTATGATTAAGGTGTTTTTAAGCGGTTATTACCTTATCTTACGAAAGCAAAATAATTATTACTTTATATATATTTCATATTGGGTTACCAATGACAAAATACAATGTTTCCTTCAGTATTAAACTGAACGTTTCTACAATAGTAATCTACGTGAAGCACGCTCAAACCTCCGATTCAATTAGACCATCCGAGTATATGGGACTACAATATTTGCTTTCCTCTAATACTCCTTAGCAAATAGAGTAACTCTCCAACTAATACTAGCGATCAATAGGTCTTTTAATCAAATTAATAACGCCACTTAACAAACAACAAGTAACTGGAGTCCAAAGTTGCATAACATACATATATAGTACCAGGGTGGTACTCGAATATTTCACGCAAAACTTGTAAGCAGCTTACGACTACATGCCCCGCAAAATTAGTTGTCTAGCCAATTTCTACTATCTGAATAATTGATGTGATTCACCTGCGCCAAGGCAAACATTTGCCATCGGACTAGGTTTGTAAGTGCTAAGGTATTTCCTACGCGTAGTTTCTTGTTCCGTAGAGGTCACTTTCGTCTGTAGAACACTGTATGTATTCTATTCGGAAATTATTAATTATGATTTGCATCTAAATAAGAAATATTTGGAAATAACTAAGATTTCAGTTCATTTAATTTTATATGTGTGTATATATATAACTGACAAATAAAGTAAAATTAAGATTTAAAATACATTTACAGACATTACATAAAATGTTGAAGTACCATACATATTTTATGTCAAACGGTGTTTTTGCTTAAAATACTTTTTATGCAACATAACAAAATGAAACCATGTTTCGAAGAAACCAGATCGGAGCAACGCGACGCAAAAATCTAAAAAACCCTGCTCAGATTACATAATAATACTTTTTTACTCACCGCTTTATATATGTGTGTTTTTAGTTATATTACGACATCATAAGGTGCATAACAAATAAATTCTGAAAGTAATCCAATATAATTTACGGATTTAATTTTAATAAAACCTGTATATTATAGAGACATATATTGCAATATAGGAATAATTAATTTAATAGCATAGCTTATCTTAGCGATTTATTACGAAATTATTTCAGAGTCAAAAATGTATATATATTTAACCAGTGAATTTGTCATAAGGGTCCATTTTATATTGCTATTACAATACATCTCATGAACACACCAAGCTAAATTGAGTGAAGGTTCTACAAAGGGATCAACTTACTATATCTAACATATGCATAATAATAGAGTATTTGAAATTTGTTGCCTACACACCGACTAAATGCAGCATTCTATTAAGAGGACAGTGTTGACCGCAAACGTGACGTGTATTTTGATATGCACATGGTATATATTTTGGTGGAGTAGATGCACACATATAAATTTCAAATCTTTAAACTATTGTGAACATTGAATTGAAAGTTAAGCAGTGTTAAGTTTTATTTACAGGGGATTATAGAGAAGGCTATGCCATATCTTTTTCAATTATAACATCAAAATGTATTTTATGACGATGGAAATAATTGAAGTGTATTGTTAAGCTAAATAAATTATTTAAGGCATAATAACATATATTTATTTATAAGTCATTATAAAATACAGAGGTAGTAGTAATATCATATATAACAATACCCGAAGCTAAATTTCTCACAAGTCAGAATTTACTTTGTTGCGTAGAGACTACGTGAAAACAGCTTGAACAGGTAATATTACATTCTATTGGTTGACAGACTAAGATCTTATCCAGGAGCCCTGTCATTGAAACTACCTTCGTAATGACAAGGTATTTCTTAAGTTAAGTACTCCAAGTTACATGTCTGTGATTACCTGGATAGTTTAATCTACTTCAGTTAACCCGGCTTTCATTCCGCCTTTGAAATACTGTGGTTTTATCAGTTAAAGTTTAGTTTCTCAAAAGCCACAACCAATAAAGTATTTACTGGAGACATGAAAAACTAGAAATGTTATTGTAGTAGTTCACTTTGTATAAAGAAAAAATCCTGATATTATAGAGGAGATATTAAGGTTATTAATGAACAATCCTTTGCTATATAAAAATAATTCTCTTTACTAAAATGGTGTTTGTGTCAAAACATTGTACGGAATAAACAAGCATCGTGTGCCGCATGCCAACGGCTCGAGCAACAAGTGAGTTCTTTGTCTTGAGCCAAAATTGCTCTTCTTTTAAGATATTAAGTTTTAGTTTATGTCTAACTTTAAACGTAATGGAATACGAGAGGATAAAACATGTTACAAGACATTTCTCGGTTAAATTTTTCAATATCTTTTCCGTTTTAAGATACCTTTTCTTTTTCTTTATAGTGTGAGCATTGAATTAATCTTGGAATTAATACTAATAAAGTTAAGGATATATTATTTTAAATTAACTTTAAATACATTAGAGGAAATCAATGACAGAAGTCGGTATTTGAGAAGTTAGCCTTAAATGTCGTTACCGTAGTTGCATCTCCAGGGTGCAATGCATCGTTATTATTCCGCCATTTAGTGCTCTGCACATTTAACTGCGGTCGTTAGCTGACATATCCCTTTAAATGTAATATTCATGGATAAAAAATTATATATAAATTTATGTCCAAATAATAAAATTATTACTATTCCTACAAAAAAAAAAATAATTATAGCAAGGAATATGTTTCTATTGAAAATATTTTAGTGGTGATAAGTACAATTAAAATAAAATAAAATTTCATAAACGTTGTCCTACCATAACACCTATAGAAGCAAGGAGAAAATAGATAAATGTTTTAGATATTGTTTCATTAAAGTAGTATCACAATGACGTAGTCCAAGGCTATAGAGGTCCGTAATTGGTGCTCGAGCTTGCTATCGCTTGCAAATTCTGCTTCTTGAGTTCAATTGCTCGCTTTATTTTGAGTAATTGTGCATGAGTTTTGTCTAACAATATAATAGTCTCATAGAATATAATCCATGAATTTTACTAAATAATTTAACTGTTGTATAATCTACATCTACAATTTCAAGGTAATATACTGACTAACAGTTACTCGTAGTTATAACAAGCTTTTATATTTGCCATTGTGGTTTCTTACTTCCGACATATTTTTTTATTGTATGAATTTTACTTATATTCTTCAATGTAATAATAATTTTTTTAAAGAAATTTAATTTCAATCTGTGCGGTGGTTTCTGTTTTTTATAACTGTAGTACAATTTCGAGAGAATCATATATTAGGTATATTTATTATACCTTCGCATTAAGTAAGAAATGTATGTATAATACAATAATATAACGATAATTGACTCTAATATGGATAGTGTTCTGCCCGAATAAGCAGGGTTTAGCCTAAAGTAATCCTCGAGGATTTAGTAATAATGGGATCTGTTTACATCGATAGAGAGCATCATGTATCTGATAGTGTAACACAATATTTCGTATTGCGTTATCGATACCGAGACGAGGAGTAATACACATGCTATAACTTCTATACTGAACAAATCGATATTTTGCATTTCATTTTGAATACGAGGTACTACATAGATTTGAGTTTTAGAACATTGGTTTCTCAAGAAATTTAAGTTATATCAATAATTTAAACAAAGATATTCGTATCACGTTCAAAATAAAAAAGGGCTGCCATTCTGAAATACAAGACCGTTTCAAATCAAACAAGGCGTTCCCATTATTAATAACTGAAATGTTATCTTTTAGTTTGAGCGATAGAGGCGGAGTTTTGAAATTGTCCTAAGACCTTAGCACTACCTGAGTTAAAGCTTCTTTACATCAAACGGCATAACAAATTCATACATAATGTATAAACGGCTTAATGGAGCTGGCATGAGGTCAGGCCGACTTGGCATTAAGAGCTTTCGGTGAGGCCAAGGGTGGGGGAGGGACCAAAGTGAATATTATAACAGGATAATAATGATATTCCTTGTTTTCCAGCTGCCAAATAAACAGTTGTGGCACGGACTATGCCTTGGAAACAAAGGCTTAACAAAGATTCACTTGACAAAGAGATAGCACTTGTTTGGCTAGACTTCCGACTTCAAGACAATCCTTTATTTACGAGTATACATCGCAATAATTTATGAACGCGAAATGGAACAAAACTCTGACAATTTTGGTTACAATGGGATATTGTACGAAAAAAAAATCTTCTATGCGCCCAAAACAAACTTGTAATAAATTTTAAAATGTCTATACTCGTACATAACTTGATAGCGTATAAATTAATTTAGAATATAAATGAGAATAATATCGTTTCGGCGGGGCATATATTTCCATAATTTGTTAAGTTCTCACAGGTAGGCGCTAGAGTGTTGCTAATTGAGATCTCTTGGTATTATAAGAATAACATTGAGATATTTGCTGCCTATTATATATACTCCGGAACCTTAAAAAAGTGTAGTAACCATTTTGAAACGTATGTGGAAGGTGTAGGTAGATAATACATTTAAATTCAAATATGGCTTGACATAGTCTTTATAAAATGAGTGATGAATTGACACACATTTTAGCCGCAGGTAAAGAACGGGTTTTTAAAAACCTTGTACTGAAATTAGTAAAAACATTATAAAATCCCAGAATTTTATAAAAACTGTTTCAGCAACATTAAGTTAAAGTGCTCTTAATAAGAATCGTAATAATTTTAATCTCGGCGTAATGTATCGCGGTGTCTTCCAAGTGAATGCACCAGTTAAGTACCAATTATAAGGCTCCCTTTTGTAAAGAAACTTCATTGTACAGTTTACAATAAAATCTCATTGCATATTTCTTAAAGTTGTTACGTTTACAACGCTAAACTTCTAACAATGCCGTCGACAGACGGCATTCACAATACAAAGTAAATACTTTTATTCGAGAAATTAGCTTGTACAAAATAGGCCTCGGGATGGCCCTAAGTAAACCAGCTTTTGAGTAACAGCAGCCACAAAGTATGAAGAAGCCTCCGTTGAAACGGTGGACAATTTCGCCGAAGGCCCAGACAAACATTCATATTTAATTCTACTTCGCCTTTGAACTTGCCTATTAGCAAACAGACCTCCGAAGGACCAATTTTGCACATAAGATTAAAACTTTTCGATGTTAATGTTTTATGTGCTCAAAGTCTGGACCCTTTGCTCCTGTTTTTACTGCTGTTACATGTGTTAAACTAATTTAAATATATATTCGAGAAGTCATTTGTGGTGTTCGGTTAACAAACTCTGAAAGTCTTTCTCTTTTCAATAAAAAGGTTGCTTAACATGGTATTTGAAACCTATTTAACAGTAATTTCCACACGAACACATGAGTTTTAAAACTAGAATTAAGTCATTTAAGCAGTGAATAAGACACTTTCATAAATATTTTAAATTAAAACTGTTTAAAATTTAGTTACACACCTGATTTAATATTTTATTATAGCACTCAGATTACTATCGGCGGGTAAAACGAATGAGGGGAGAATCCCGGCGCCCGAGCTAAGCGGATAAAATATGAAATACATTTTCGAACGACAGCAAATGCGTGATCATATTAATTATTACTTATTTAAAACTAATTCTGTACTCTGCGTTCATTATTTCTACTACACATTAACTTGTGTAACCCTTCGCGCTTATCTTAATATCATATTCTGTTTGTATGTGTAAATTTCAGCAAAAACCCGCCATGCGGTCTGCCAGCGGACTTATTTCAATGACAAAGTACATATTGCGTTTAATTATTAATGAAAATTATCATATATTCCGTTTTAAAATGTAATCCGCTCGTGATATAAAAAAGTTTTATGAGATGTAGTCTGTGCTTATGTACATATTTTATTCTTTTACAGATTTACTTTCAAATGTTTGTTCCGAATTATAGATTCCAATTGTAATTACTTCTCTCAACTCCGATTCGTCAAAGTCAGATTGCTTAATAAATGAAAAGGGTTGGACATACTTAATTGTCTTAAATTTGGTTATCTTAATACTTAGGGCCTAAATTAATCTCTATTATTAAAGATGTTTCCCTATTTATTCTAATTATTTCTTTTGTGAAATTGTTTTCTAGGAAAATTTGAGTAATAAAAGCTTTTAGAATCCGTTTTTAAAAGGACTTTTTTTTCAGGACTTTACAAAATATTTTTTTACGACAAAAGTACAACCATTTCCATCTTAGCTATTACAAAAAAAAATCTTTATACGATAATCGGATTACAAGTTGATTATAGGAAATTAGCTGGTTTTGACAAAAACTCTAAGATATCACTTAGTTAAATTATGCCATCCTAGCTGATTAAGTTAAAAGTTATTATATAGAAATGGAATAGAGAAGTGGATCCATCTATCACATATTACATTACTATTACTCAAATATCATAGAACAGGTTAATAACAGACAATTATATGATGTACCTACTAATACAAAGTGAAGCGTAAACGTAAACGTAAATTTTTAGTTTTTATTATTTATTAACAGAGTGCAATGTACTCATCACTACAATATGTTCAACTTTAATCAGGGATGTTCGTGTGAGCATGGTCCCGTTGGTGTAGTTCCAGGTAAAGCATCATATGCACTAACAATTAACGTTATAAGAGAGCCGTTACAAAATAACGGATAAGTTTACAGTGTGGCTACTAATTCTACTTATTTAAATAATTTTTATTTAAGAAAAGATCCTATACATGAAATATAAATTTAAAAAAACCATAGATCAAGGTATACAAATTTTATTACAAAAATTAAGCACCTTCCACTGTCGTCAAGTATTTTTATTACTATATCTATGTAATTATATTGTTGGAATGCATTATCATATACGCATAAGAAACTCTAAATGTTTATAAAAATGTACATAAATTTAATTGTACCGAGTGCAGAGAAGCTCTTTTTTTAAGTACTATGTATGTACATATGTAACATGTATATGCTATAAAAATAAGTAAATAATACAAGTCCATAACAAGCAGCCGCTACTTGCAAAACGTAAATGCCATGGTCACTCATTGTAACAGCTTTTTTTCTCCTTAAAATATGCCTTATTATAAAAATTTATACGTTCTTGGATCGCACGGACGATTTACTTTAGATGCGGACACGCTTGTTTGTTGTTATCATTTCACCGTCCGTTATTTTGAAATTTTCCGATGCATCATTTAAACATTACAGTTTTGAGATTTTTAAAATATAGCATATAATGAATCATATTATTACAAACAATTGTTATTATATTATATAAAAAAATAAAACATATAACAATTAAAATAAAACTAGAATAACGATATTAAGGCCTCATTGACAATTCACATATTGTATCTATAATGTATCGTCTACGCGTCTATCCTATGAGGCCTCTTTCGCGCCCAATGTTAAGGTCAAATTACATAACTCCGTAGACAGCTTGGCGGCGCGCGCGCAGGTTCAACGACCGGGGCCCGCGCGGTACTAACTTTGAACTTCAGTCCGCATACCAGCCGATTAATGACCAGGCTTGCCAATTAATTTAACATTCAAACATTGATTTGAGAAGAACCATCAATATTATATATCCATCTCGATTTTTTTTAACATACACTTTAACGTTTTCTTATTACGATGAAGCTGTGATTTTATGAGGTAGGCAATACATTTGTGAGATTACCTATTTCAGATGTAACGTACAATACATTACATTCGATATAATACATTACTTTATCCTAAGCCTGTACACTAATCTCATAAAGGAAACAGTAGATAAGACAAGGGAATCAGCCTCTACAAACACGTTCACCACACCCCGTAATTACCGTACCTTGTACATTGATGACAAGAATTAATTAACAGTATCGAAAACAGACGCCCCTCTATGCCTGACACCTGTGCCTAACTGTTTCACAAGGCACCGGAATTTACTAATTTAATGTAAATATTACAATTCACATATTATATTATGTCCCTTATGATTGGTAGATCGATGATAAATTTTATTACTTTGCTTTTATTGCTATAAATGGTAAAATCTCACTACTATTACTTCTTTCGCATTCTATGAATCTCTAACATACATAAAGCATGAACTCAAGAATTGGTCTATTATAATTTTCTTTGTTTGGCTAAAGTAGCTTTAGGCATCGTTTATAAAAAAATGTCAAGTGCCTGTAAAAATTTTGAATGACATTGGTTTCTTTGTATTTTGTTTAAATGAATTGTATTTTTTAAGGTAATAGGGTTTTATAAAGAAGTTGCAGTTTTATTTTTACATTTATGTACCTTATCACAAAAAAAATAGTTCTGAACGTAAAATATGAATAGTAAAAATTGGCATACGGTTATATTGAAAGGTTTTATTGATTTAATATTTATGTAAATACGATTGAATTTTGTCTGCCTGTGAGTTTTATTTTCTAATGTAAATATTGCGAATGTGCAAACTTAAATGTTCAATAAATCTCTGTTTGACAAACACGTATTTCAAATGTATCAATCTAAGGGTTTCTATTTATATTTTGCTTATGATATTTTAAATATGCGTAGGTACATGAAATAGATTTAATCCTTTGAAGTTATAGATGAAAACAATTGATGTCATAATCCTCGTGATATCTCGTTATCCTCTACTTTATTTTTACCTGTTACAGACTAACGAGATGTGCGTAATCTCAATTTAAAACTAAAGACATTTGCTGAAAACATTCGGATACATATTTGATAAAAAACGCCGATTTTTCAGTGTTATATTATGATAAATGTTATAAAGTGAAAAATATTACCTCAAGTTATTCATGAATCAATGTTTTTTTAGGAAGAAATTATTTTTTGTATATACAATAATTGAGTTCTTATTGTATAATAGTTGTATACTTTGTTATTTACTGTTTTTTTTTTTCTAATGTAACCGACTCGTCTCAGAAGACTTTTCTTATTGTTTTTGTTTTGAATGAAAATAGTGCGCTACGATAAAAGGCGCTTAATGCCCCTAAGCGTACACAATGAGCTTATACAGGATGCCTCTTGTGATGTCCTAACGAGTCCGACTTACAAGATCAATACAATTTTGTGTCCATACTATGGATCATTCATAAGTTTTTTTAAATCTAATAATTTACAGTATGATTTATTATAAAATATTTTAAAATCTTATTTTTTTTAATTTTATAGCTGATTATATATTTTCTCTAAAATCCTTTTTAATTTAATCTTTAAATTAAATATGAAGTTTCACTTTAACATATTTAAGAATGTAATGAAGAGATAGGAATGAAAAGTTTTGGTGGAGAAAACTTAGCTGTGGTGAAAATTAGCGGTCATGCACCGTCGGCGTTGCAAACAGTAGCCTCAGCTTAAGGCGCGAGTTGCAGAGCGGTCGGAGGCTGAGCAAGCGCGGCGCAAGCGCCCAGGTGAGTCAGGTAGGCCCGCCCCTACGCCCTCCGCGCGTCTCGCGCACCTGCCTCGCCGCTCAGTCCATCGCCACACGCCGGCCTGGCGACTTGTGCTCTGTGCACGCCGCCACTCTCTCAATACTCTCGCGAGCCCTGCGCGTTGTTTCTCGCTTCTCCCGATCGCTTAGTTTCCCATCCCCGCGATCGCCCCTTTCCGAACCCGATACGACTTTGAAACTTTGTTCGAAGTTCCCGCGCTCTCCAAATTTTACCGGTGAAATTTGACCCGGCCGGAGACGGTTTCGAGGACTCGGCGGCGAGTTGCCGTCGAAAGCTCGGTGGTCGGCCGTTGATGCGGTCGTGAGAGACGTCGGAGAGGCCTCCAGGAGGCCGTCGGCACGCTGTTCCCGCCGCAGCTTGGGTGCGTGTCCTACGCGACGCCTTGCGCCTGCTGCCCACCGCTGTTTCTACAGCACCCACATCCATTGGCATTGCCGCTCCCCCTCCCGTTACCCCTTGCATTCCCGCTCCAAACTCTTGACCCTCAAGTCGCTAAGCACCAGCGTCTGCTGCTCTCTAACATGGTAAGTCTATTAAACATTTCCCGCCTATCAGCGTGTACTCGAAAAATAATGTCATATTATTACTTATAAAGTTTTAACAAATGGATCTGATAAGAAGTCTCATTGTTTTGCATTTAATCCTCACGAACGGTATCTTTGTTTTCCTAAGGTTGGTTCTATGAAACTATTGCTAATAAATAAACATTGTTCAAGAACTTATTAAACCTTATTGAATCCGTATGCGACATAGTTTCTCAGATATCTCTAAACTTCGTTCGGTCATTCGTAACAATTTAGAAGTTTACACTTCTCAAGTATAACTCTGGAGTATTAATGATGTAGTTATTCCCTTAACTTTGTATAGGCACTAAACTCGAACCCTCATTTAAATGAACTACCGAAGTTTTCATTAACTTAAGGCACGTGTTGAAGATAAAAGTTTAAACTTTCCGTACAATATATATGTACGTATGTGAGAATATTGAAATATATTGAAATTTATTGGTTAAAAATAAGTTTGTTATAAAAATGATTATTTCCAAGGTAAAACAAAAAGCTGGTATATTAAGTAAAACATCTTTTGTTTTAATATAGAGTCAAATTTTTATCTTCTTCCTATGTACCACCGAATGGTGGCATCCAGCCATGAAAGTAAACGACGATGACAGAAGTTTGACTCAAAATGGAAGTCGCATCAAACTTTTCTCATTAAGACCTTCCGTCAAAGGTAGTGTTTACGTTATTTTAATACTTCTAACTCATAAATATAATTTGTCGAGCCAATCCTGCTCTTACCTGTCCCGGGAATTGCTAAGAAGACAGCTCAGTTCAAAAAATGTATATTGTATGTATATACAAAGTATTGAAATAACTTAAAAATGTCGTTCAGCCTCATTGCGTTTTATAAAACTTAGGAAACTAGACACTACCGGTTTATTCGATAACTTTATAGAATTATTAGAAACATTAATTATTTTTATTACTAGAGGAAGAGAAAAAGTATAATAATAAATTACAACCGTCAGTTACATGTTCGCAAATTAAAAATTTGTTTTTAATTATCTCAATTTATAAATTAATATTTTTATATCAAAATACACATCACAGTTATAGAGTTCCCGACGAACTAACGGTTAAAAATTTTTATATAAGCATTACCATTCTAAGCATATAATATACACGGGCAACCGGCTAGACGTTTAACGGCGGAATCACATTTATGTCTTGCTAAAATTGAATTTCCAGTACTTTTGGTAATTAATCTTTATTGGTTTTATACTTAATATTAAAAAAAAAACAAAACAAATAAGCTTAAGAAAATTAATATTGGTGATATATTCATTTTATTCACATTGTTTTTGTTATGAATACTAACTGTAATTTCAAGGCTAGAGTGTTTAGGCTGTGACTGGAATAGTGCGTTCACCACCTATGACTTCACTTCCACCTACCAACCGTTGGAATGACAGTCAAGTATTTCCACATCATTACAAAAAATAGTCGTAAGGATTGTTTTTGATCTGTTCAAGAACATAGTAGCTCTGATTGAGCTCAATAAACTTAATAACTGGAAATTTAAAGTAAAATAATACTGATAATTCTATTTAAGTGTTAATGCGATTAGTAAAAAATAACTGACCTCCTTAAGCGAGGAATAACAACGGATAATTTTGGAATATATTTAGTAAGAATTTCATTCATATACCTACACGGAATATAAAAGAAATCACAACTCGTATGTAGCGTGTCGTCATTATATCAGTTTCACCACAATTTCGCTCGAAAGCCGCGACTCTAGTCGACCGCGCGAAACGGTATTCGCTACACAAGTATGTATTTGATTAATTTTATGAAACATTGTTTTAAAAATATCTGTTAATTCTATACTTCCACTGATTCTATTAAAAAAATCCTTAATAAAACCTGTAACAGCTAAAGCTCAAGTTATACTGACTCGCAATATTATTCATTCATATCTTTACTTATATTTTAACTTGGCAAGTTTATATGAAAATTTGGTTACAATAAAAAAATCCAATATAAAATTTAAGACTAGAAGTTAGAATATATTATAGATTTTAATTCAGAAATATAAAAATTGTATACGTGTCATTAACAGTCTTCTATCATATCGCGGTGAACTCGGAGAGGCCCCGTTGCATCATTTAGAAAATAATATTTTAGTCCGAGTTATAGCCGTTTAGCGATTTTAGTACAGGCAAGTTCATTGTTGATAATAACGCTTCGGTAAAGTCTTGATAAAGTAAAAATTACGTTTACTCTAAATTACCATATTTGCTTACACTGGCGTTTCACAAAAAGTATTAAGTACTTTTACAGAATAGTTATTTTTTTTTTAATATCATCTATATTATTTTATTTCTATTTTATTAGATATATGTATATATATTGTAATATTTATCCAGACCTGTGATATGCGTATAAGACAGTTATTTTTTGTAATAGATTTTTATTTTATAAACAAAAACATGATAACTTCATACGTACAAAATATCAAATTAGCTTTTAACTCGCTTTCTATTACACCTTGAGCCAGAAATAAATAATATAAGGTCATCGTGCTAGCTTACGAACCGGAACGGCCATAAACGTGTGCCGACTAAAAATCACTCTTTGTATTAGTATTTAAGAAAATTAATCAAATTCGATATTGTGTCTACTGCATTTTATTGAAATTTTGAACATAAAAATATATTACTTGCAATAAATTTTGATTTGCGATCAATGAAAACAGAGTAAAAAAAATCTAAGAAATTGTTATCTGTTAAACTTACTTGCGATAGGCAAAACTATTAAATAATAATAATAATTTAAAGCAAATTTAAAATATAGAGAAACATAAAGGCTAGTTTAGTTATTATTTGGAATTCGTTTGACGTTTATATTCCGGTTACGGCCGGCATCTGTTTCATCTCTTACTAGATATTTATGGATGAAATCAAATATACTAAATATGTAACACACTTTGATAAGATTAAGACAACTTGTAAGTTTTTAAAAATACCTTACAATTTTAATAAAATTCTTTTTAGTTCAAACAATTTCTTTCCAAATCGAAAGCCCAATTCTATTGTTCCAGCAACATTTTTTTTTTAATTTTGCATTAATATTTTAAAACATAGAAAGAAAATCTATTTGGATTTAAACACTTCAAATTTTATAAAAAAATCTGTAAATATATATAACTTTACAGCATTATCATAATTCTGGTAGAAATGGCCAAAACTTTTTATTTATACTTTAAACTAACAAAAAATATTTATTTCAAAGTTATCAGGTAACAGATTAATCGACTGAAATAAAGCTACTAATATATTCATATCGCTCGAGGTGATTTAAATTCTCCGTTGCAATGGTAAAATACGGTACTAGACGTCACAGTAACGAATTTTTCTCTCTAATTACTCGGTGTCAGAGAGATTGTGCAGGAAATGCTCTCGCGCCGGACAAAGGAGTCTGCGACGTTCATTAATAAGATCCTTCTAACTGCAATTTCCCTGAATGAAACCCCGGGGCCTCGTTAAAAATATTAATATCGGCGATATACCTACCGTCTTGATGGTGACCATTATTTAAACCCTTTGTAACTGTTTAGCTCTGTCTCTTATAATTTTATTAATTTGAACAACAACATCGAATTTCTCGTAAATCTGTTACAATTATAATAATTCAAATTTTAAATATAAGAAAACAAATTACAAAGACGCTATTTAGTTATAAACAAAAAAAATAAGGAGGGCTCATATCGTCACAATGTCCTTCCTTTGATGTAATATTCTAATTATATTCCTACGTACTTATAGTACTTAGAAATTATTTTTAATTTCGCTTTCGCAACTCATATTTCAACAAAGACCCTTCTAAATCCGTTATAATGTCTTTATAAAAATACGACATAGCCAAGAAAGGATATAGGGAAAAGGTGATTCTTGCTTCTTTGTGCTGCAGGTAATGAAAAAAATGGACTAGGTCACGATGACGGGAATTTATTAAGCTTGTTAAAATAAATTTGTTCGTTTTTAATATCGCTATAAAACTTTCACAACATTATATAATATACGTAATAAGGTGAATAATAAGAATAAGAAACAAAATATGCGAAAAACTTTATACAGTTTTTTTAATCAACATACTGGGTATTGTTTAAAATGTTAATCGCTTATCGTGACTTGATTACATAATATGACCTTAATTTTAATTTTTCTTTATATCTACTACATATAGATGATATAAAAAACAATTTGTAGAATCAATTCATAGCTTCACGTGTGAAAGACAGTCTGAGGAAATTATAAGGAAAAGGAAGAGCAAAACTAATACATAGAATAAATTAAGAGTGACGGTTTTGGCTTCGGAGATTGTACAATTTTATTATAACGCTCTATGAAATAATATTTTTTTTTTGCATAACAATTAATTGGTTGTGAGAAGATAATTTCTTTATTAGACCGAGAGAAAAATGTCTTTACTGTTCATCTCCGTATAAAAGTTTTTTAAATTGTTCTACCTTAATAAAAATTATTTCACAATTTTAAATTAATTTAAAATAAAGTTTGGTCTGTGACTATTGAATGGAGAAATAGAATTTTTACTTCTGTCACACTAAAAGTTCATCAACGGTATAGTCGAGTTATGTGATCCTAAAAACATGCAGTATAAGAAAAAAACACACGAGACACACATGTTGTAGGAACAATATACAACAAAATATTTTATAGGAATCTCAAAAACATGCAAATATATTTTTATTACAGCTATTTATAATTGTAATATACTCAAAAAGACGAAAATCTTAGCTGGCAAAAATCTTACTAACACCAAACGGTACTTTTTACGTTCTTGGTTGCGGCACCTTAAACCAATATTACCTTAATGGTCGATGAGTTTAACGTTTATATAGGTTTTCCTGTAAAAGTGTAACTCATGCCAAGATGTAATAACGGTCACAACATGTTGCATCATATTCAAATTTATTTCTACCTTTGCTTAAATCTTTAAACCATTACTGTTAGCAAGCAACTGTAGCTACGTAACAATTTATTTTTCATTATACTTCGTTTTCAAATATTATTGGCAAAATATATAACACGTTTTGTTCTGTTGGTGTTGACTTTATACAAACGTGATAAAATTACGAAAACTTAAGTTGAAAATATTAATTCATAATAAATAACTAAGTTTTGAGAAAATAAAATTTCAAAGTTTCATTTCGTAAGTCGGTAGTTTTGACGGCAGCCTTCTGCGCCATAACTCATGAAACAATGGCGGCGGACGCCAGAAATAACCGCGGAAAACAAACAGACAGCACCGCAGACACTCTCTCTACACTTTACAGATACACCTAATGTTAATTTCATAGAGCATGATTCATGACTTTAAGTACATATTAAGAATAGTTCACTTACTGACTTTGTAAAATATAATACATATTTATTATAATATATATATTATATTAATTATAATATTAAAAGTAGGAAGATAGAATTAAAAACATATATTCGTATAATACTTATCAATGAGTTATAAAAAAGAAGACGGACAAAGAAGTTATATATGAAGAACCAAAGTTCTTTCCCCTAACATTTCAAATAAGTTCCAATATTTTAAATTTTTTTATTATGTGGCTTTTTTATTTAACATTACATTTTTCAGAGAAAAAATATACAATAATAGAAAATATATGTAATACATCAATAATTTCCTCATACCTACTTGTTATTAGACATATACGCCATTTGATGTTATCTAAAATGAAAAAATTTTGCACTTTCTAAATACACCTGAAACAATTCAGCAATCGGGCGCTGAAATAACTGGCAACAATAGTGTTACATTCCAAACAGGGCATGACTGAATCTGTTTCAACTTCATAGCTCACTGCGTTTTGTAAATCAATATACATGTAAATGAAATAAACTTCTTTACGTGTACGATTTTTTAAAATGAACATGTTAGTTTACTGACATAAACCTATACTACAATAAACATTCCTGTTGTAAGACGACGATATAGTAATATAATAGCGTATTAAGTTGTACTTAAAAATAAAAAGCCTGGAAAAATTATGTGTAGGTTATATTAAAACGAGGTATGTCCTAATGTAAGCAAATTGCCGTCACAGCCTTTCAACATCCGGTCGCGGCTATCATTTTCATGATAAGCGCTTAAAAGCCTGCTGGAAAACGCTTTCAGTAGACTGACTACTACAGGATGCTTCCATACTTTTTGCTTCTTCGGGATGTGTCGTGAATGAATACAGTGTGATAAATAGTAAATCGTGATTTAAATTTCAATGTCGTTCCTACAAATCTATTCATGATGATAATTTCGTTAAGCGTTTTCAAGAACAGCATACCTCTCATAACTGTTCTGTATAGAACTTTCAAAGCTTTTTTCAATTCAAACAAATTAAATGTATTCTAAGAAAATACTCGCCACACAAACTAATTTAAATAAAAGTCATCAATGTTTTAAAAAATATAGCTAAATGGAACCTTATTTACTAACATCTAACCCAAAAATATAATCAAATTACGTTGACGAGAGGTCGCGAACCCCGGGAATCGACAAAATTCCTCTGTATATAAACGAGGTAAATTTAAGAAATAAGATGATGTTAGAACAACCTAATAATGTTAATGCATTGGATTACAAAAGGCCTTGTGAAGAATTTTATATTTTGCGTTATTAATGTTGTAATATTTATCAAACGATTGTTATATAAAATGGAAATTAAATAAGCGAATATCCTTATTAAATTTCCGTTCTTGAAACGGTGCGACAGTGATTTCGAACAAGTCGGGAATACGTTTCTTTGTATTTATGGCAAACTAGCAAGGAAAGAACGTGAGGGGGCGAAAGTTAGGGGGAGGGGAGCGGGTACTTGCATCGTAATGTTGCACTTGCCCTGGTCAGGAAGCGCAGCGGAATGCCGTCAGGCGCGTTTGTAAGGCAGGGAGAGGGGTGTAGAGGGCAATGCACGCTGCGCCGGCGCAGCTCTCGGTTTACCATTCTGTCAAAAGCTTTATTTACTATTCTATCTCGCTTTCTTAAACAATTTTAAGTCAATTTGTGAAATTATTATTGCTTTCTTAATTAAAAACTGTATTGTTTTCAGAGAGTAAAATTCTAGGACAGTGTTTTTGTAACGTAAATCAGAATAAAATTGTGAAACTTGAAACGTTAGGATTTGAACAAATCCAATTCTGCACTAAGCCTTATTCCATTTTTTTGACTAAAAATAAATTGAGGTCGTGCTATATAAACGTCACGCATTGAAACACCTACACTCGCACATGGCGTTGCTTTGAAGCCGAGTGCCGCAATTCTGTGCCGAGTTCCAAAATGCTCGCCAGTACTGAGAATGTACTCGTTATATGCACACTCGAAAGGATTACCCGCTAGTTTGCGTGAAACGATTGACTGACGTCTGTGGTCTGCTATTGGTTTGTTCAAAATAGTAATATCATTTCAATTTGAACCATCAACTGCAAGCATTATCTTCATTAAGCATCTTGTTTATAATTATCTATAAAATCGCTGTAGGTGTGTTAAGAATTTACTATTTTATTCTGTGTTTATTATACAATATTATACAAACGACTTAAGTTGTGATAAAACAAGAAATCTTTTTAAAATAACTCTTAAGTTTTATTTACCTTAGGAGTAGACCGTGCAAGCAGCAATTTTATTTATTATTCCTTTAATTCACCGGTAGGTGCGTGTTGTTAGAGAAAGTCGAAGAAGTATTTCGTCAGCTACATTGCGTTAGTTGAGTTAGATATTTTTATTTCGTCCGGTTTGCCTAATTTAATTTTGCCCGGCAAAAAGTTTGTAAAGCGATACCTAATAGAAGCAGTCTTTTACGTTAATGACCGTCTTCGTAACAACGCTTAAGAAGGATCCATAAAACTTGTACAAAACGTCAAAAACTTGTAGAAAGTGCTATTTTTCAACGTCAGTAAAACAACGATGCAAGTTTAAAATAACGATATGGTCTGTTAAGGTAAACCTGTCTGGTTCCATGCCACTGACTTGCGACTACTCCTTTTAATAGCTGTTTTTTTCTGAATATGATACCGGAAAATATTGTACTTACAAAGTGGTTTGTTTTTCTTAAAGTGGGTTAGTTAGGTGGGACACAAAATTGGAGGAAGAAATTTATCAAAGTTTTAAATTTTATATGAAAAAAAAAAATTAAATTTGAATAAGAAGCGTCTCTTGATAGTGATAACACTCGAGAGATGAAGCCGCGATGAAACCAAAAGCCTTTTACAAACCAGTTGACGGTTTGAATTATAATCGTTTGGTAGATTATCCCTGTTCCCTGGTCAAACATCCTCGCGTCCAAAATTTACATATTTTTTCGTGCACATATACAATTGAGAATTTCGTTGTCTTGCATTGCACGAATCCTTACCTTAAACTGTAACTTAAAAGGTTGTCTAACTAAGAACAAGAGCTTTTTACAAAAGCACAAATATAGTTTTCTTTCCTGATTCGTAGTTATTAGTCGTTCGTTTTATCAGAATACATATCTTGATTTACGGCGAAACTGTGGTCAAAGCAAAAACATCTCAAACCTTTCGCAACAAGCAATGAAATATGTATTCAAAGTAGAAAACAGCGACTAACTGAAATTTACCGTGCAGCACAGTTGCCTGTGTAAAATATCGAATGTACCTCTGGTCCCCAGGTGTGGTTCAAACAGCGCAAGTTTCACTAATGTGCGGCTTAAATGATGACAGCGTTGGAGAACGGGTTCGCCCAAGTCTTCCAACTCCATGGCCTCCCATCCTCTTTATTTATGTTTGTTTTCACCAGAACTAAGCGTTTCAGCTTTTATCTTCACTTAATGGGATGCGTACAAGTTTCATTTATTACTTCAAGTTTTAAAATATATCACATATTCGCGGTGCGTTAGGCAATGTTTTAAAGATGAGGCAGTGAAATGATGTGAAACGCCAGAGTTTGGAGTACTTAGGCAATATATAAATACATATATATTTACACATATGGTAAAGTATTTTAAATAGATATTTGAATACTTCCAACTTTAAATTAAACACAAATTGTACATTATTAGTAGAAATTATTGTATTTTACACAAAATTTTAAGTCAGATATAAATGCAATTCAGTCCATAAATACTCCAACATTTATCCTAGTGAAGTAAAAGATTTACTGCTAAAAGAATTTGTAAACATGTGTATGATCAGTTGCTTATAAATTGCGCTGCTTGATAGAAATTTATTTAGTTCCTCTCGTCTAGATCTAACATTCGTATACATTTAATACTTGTAAATAAACACATTTGTATTTAGCAACAATGTTTAAATAGAAGGCGCTTAAATTTGTTCTCCTAAGTAGAAGTAATAGAGGAAGTTCGTTGTGTTATGTAATCGAAGCGGGTGTCAGGAACAAACTTAGTTTTTATCTGTTAACTTTAGAGTAGTACGAGTTAGGCACGATAGAATTATTGACAATGAGCCGGGTGTTACCTAAGTTTCGATAATATAAAAAGCTTTAAAAGTATTAATTATTCCACGGTAAAGTTTTTTATTGATTTTTAGTCGCTGCACGTGCCCTGTACAGTTTTCAAATCATCGACCAACACGGAATCGGAGTATGAAAATAACTGAAATAGTCGTGTAATGAAAGTGTGCGGTGCAGGCTTTCAGGGCATTAATTGTCACAGGTGTCGATTACCGCTATGACGCCGTTATTTCTATAAATGTTTTTTTTTATTTCAAATTCATTTTTACCTACCTAACTATGTGTAAAAAATATTAACGTCTCTGAAAAATAGTTAAAAATGGTTGTAAGAAATTTTTAAAACTGATATTTATGCTTTATTTTAATAGTTTTTAAAGTTAAATGGTATTTATTGATTTATTTTACAAATTAATGTATTTTAAAAATAATTAATGACTAGGCCTAATCTTCACACCCAAAGTAAAGATGGAGAGACCAAGTTAATGTTATTTAGTTTCATTAAATTTCAATTTTATTTTTTATATGAATGTCATCAGAAACATAACAAGGCTTTAAATTATTTTTTGCGTCGTAATACCCTTAGTTCAATTTATTTCACGCACACATTGGGTATTTTAATACGGGTTTAAAAATATTTCACGACAAAATGATTTTTTCATTAAAACATTTGAAGGATATGTTTAAGGCAAATTAGGTTTTGGGTTGACTGTAGCTGTATCGTTATCTTTAATCAGTGGTATGTTATCACTCTTGTACTCCAAAGCCTGTGACGGACGCCTTGATAAAAACCCTCGATAAAGTACGTCCGAAACATTCAATATATTGATTTCACTAACTCCCTTTTTAGTTCGGTTTTATCGCTTTGTTGTCCTCCGCATTGTACATTTTATTTCCTTTGTGTTTTCATTTGATTAATGGAGTCGGAGTCTATGATACAACCATAAAACAGTAAGGACGAATACATGTCAAATGATGTTTTTAATGTAGAGCGCTTTTACTCCCCTTGGACTACACGCTTTCATTCAGTGATAGCGGTACATTTCACTTAATAGTTGTAAAAACTCTGCTAATGTTTTACAAAAACATTAATTGACAGTTTGATATGTAAAAATAAAGATTATTAAAATGAACTTGTAAAACCTGTTTGGAATTTGATTTCAATATTATTTTATATGTAAAAGTGTCCATCTTATATAGATTTATCACAACTAAGCAATAAATAGGTCAATATATATATATCTCAATAACCTAACACTTCATATATATAGTTGTGCACTTGGAAACGAGAAAACAGGAGACTAAGGTCATATCACAACAATAGGTGTAATTACATCAGCTGACCCCCAAAGGACTATTTTGCTAATTTCTCAATAAATAAACTTAACTCTGACTTACTATTATTATAAATAAACTATTTATTGTTAGGACAAACATCTAAGTACTCAGTAATAGCCTTTTTATAGCGAATCTTATCTTTACTAGGGTTATTTGAATGTTGCCGCTACTTATCTACTTCACTCAGTTGTTTGGTTAGGTAATAGGAACCGATGCGCTTAACAAACCCCTCGCGGTCATTATACTTACCAATACCATTCAGAATCCTGAATTAGCTTAAATAATGCGATACAATTTATTTAATTTATTTTGAAATAAACCCTGAATACATTACATAATTTCGGATAGTTTTGTAGTGCTAAATATTATATTTCGAAATACAATTTAGTATTTATTCGAAATATATTTTCTTGAAGAATATAAGGAACTCCTTAACTTTACGATTAAATACATAAAGATCTTAAATATGATTTTTACCTTCAAATAAATTTGTAAATGCGATGGAGTAGGAAGATAAAATATATTTAATTTCTTGTTACATTAAGATTTTAAAGAAAAATATTGTTGATCCCTCCGTATGACCGGCTCTAGATCAAAATTTATTTTATCGAGAGACACTCGAGTTCAAAAACATTTAATAAAATAATTTAATATCCAAGAAGAAATAGTATATTCTATTAACGAAACTTTCATGACAAAATCATACAGAAATGAAACAGTAAATCTCTGCTATATTTCACTTGCACCATTAAAATGAATAAAAGTGTATACACTTCATAAAATGTATTTTTGAACGAAATTTGTACACATATTTACAACCTGCCTCAATACAAACAAGTGAGGTTGACAATAGGTGAGGCTCTATAAAAAATTAATGTGTAACTGGTTTAACGAGCGCTGTGCGAGCAGAACACCTGTGTATAATATGAACAATGGACAACAAAATGGACAAAACTGTATACATAAAATTAATAAATATATAGAGAGGCATTTAATATAAAACAATATTAACAACCTACAAGTTTTATTTTGATAAACTTATATTAAGAATTAATTTTACTTTGCAAATCTGGAATATTTTAATATTGAAAAAATAAATAAATTACAGACTACTGTTATATAAATAATATTAACCTCTATCAAACATCTACCTGAGACAATTGTAAATGTAACTTACAAATGAAGATTTCTCTCCGTCTGAGAATCATGCGATATGTTTAAACAGTATTTCACAGCACTTGACTGCTCATTAATCGTACGAACGTTAACTCATGACATGAATATCAGCAGGCTATTTACTTAGTGACGTTATTCATGCAGACGGCGTCGTCTGAAATTCCTATGTGAAAATTAAATCCCTAGGTGACTTATCGGTCACTGTTATCATGAAGAGTGCTTTTTGGCAACGACAACTTAAAACCTTTGTAGTATTAGTTGAGAAAGTTAATAATAAATATCTATAAAAAATCACTGAAATTATTATTTTTTCTCTCTCTTATATAGTACATTGTATTGTTTTCCATCTAAACGTAATATATTATTAAAATGCTGAAACAAGTTTATCCTCCAACTATCCGTATAAATAAAGTTATAGGTTATTGTATTTTCGCTTTCAATGAATACCCGAATTCCGTCTACGAGCCATAAAGAGGCTAAGATTTGTATACTATTCATATGTCATATTAAAGGATAAAAGTTCAGCTTATCTTTTGCTAACAGTAAATTCGAATGTAGTTGTGTGGTAGTTTACTTAGGATTAAATCTCGAGATTATTATTATACAAGACCATATCCATACACTCGTGATTAGCCTCTCTCATCACATACCTGCTAGATATTCGTTAATCTATTAGATCAACTGAGGTATTAATGTTAATTTGATCTAGAATCCAATATTGATTGAACGGTTAGTTAATCGACGTGATTGAAGTATCTACATTTTAATATAGATAAATTTCATCGTTTGCCTGTGAATAGAATTAGCAGACTTATTTTATATATTAAGTAAATTTTAGACGGTTTTTAATATACTGGTAAAACATATTATGAATTTCAAATGAACGCAGAAATCCATGGCAAATTTTATGGACTATGTGCGTGTTTACAACTTAAAGGTGAACTATGCTCCATACATGCTATATGATTCATCACCTACCAGATCACAATCATTGACATATTGCTCTATACAAGTACATAATATTGATATATATTATCACAACGCATTATCAAATAGAGATACTTGAAAAGTAATAAAAAAATTAGTCTTACTTTTGAGAAGACATTTGATAAGGTTTCTTTATAAATCCTTTATTAATTAGAATTAAATCTAAACATTGCTCTTTTCTTCCTTTTTGCGGTTGCTGTTTAAATTTATCTTTTTTTATCTTTATCTTTTATTATCTTTCTTTTTTTTTATATATTTATTATCTAAAAGGAATGAGAAAGTTTTCCACGCACTAATTTTCGCTAACCGGTCGCATGATCAACTTATCCGCCGATTTATCTGGCAACGCGTCTTCGGGACAGCTTATTCCGGATATTGAAGCACGTAATCTCAATACAGTGTCTCTCCACTCGCAATTTATTGGACGATGAATGGCTCTACCATTATTTTCAACCCTTAACCTTCCTACTTATTAATATCTAGATAATTTATTGTAAATTGCATTTTGCAGGAGTGATCCCGTGCGTGAATAACGGGTCGACAATGACGGTTAATAAAGGCTTTCCTTTGTGAGATTTACTATTCTCACTACCTGAATAGATTCTGAGGTTAAGTGACACCTTTGAACAAAATAATACTAATATATTATAACAGAAAATGTATCAATAATGGTTAAAAAGTTAAACTGTGATAGAATTTTTTATCTCTCCAAAGTTGTATTATAAAATGTACTTAAAAGAACTAAGCGAGGTTTTATTGTTCCTGTTTAAAAGTTTACTTATTTACAAAGGACTGAGGTTCTCGCGAGTAAGCAAATTAAATTTAAATGCTTTTAATATATTTTAAGATAAAGAAAACTGACAATAAACTATTTACAACTTCTTATTGACAAAGATGTTTAACAGATGAAGTGATGCAATAATTAAAATGTTAAGGCTGAAATATAATTTATTTGACGCCTGTAGCGTAAAGTTTGCGTGCTTGCACCACTTTAAGTTATATTTGGCGAAAGTATTAACAAAATTAACCTAACCCAACCTTAATTCTGTTCGTTTTACTACTGAAAATCCTATGTATCTAACACTTCAAACATTGGTTACACAAACGTATTGATTTAGTGGCACTAAACCAATTTATTATTGTTTAAAGTTTGGTTTCTAAAATAAAATGTGTTTCTATAAGCGGCGGGAGTACCCAGTGATTTACTGGCAACGCTTTTAGCGAATGAAAAATACCAGGCGCGTGCGCACAATTTGTTTAAAACTAGATATCGTCTCGAAGACTGAGACGGATATCAGAGTTAAATAAGAGTTTAATGTACACCGCGTAAAGTTAAATTGTGTTTTGTAAATAAAATGCCTGATTTTTATAAAGTGAGTAAATAGTGTCTAGATTGAAATGTGAGAGGTTAAAAGTAGTGACAATGCGTTACGCATTCTATATTGTCTACGTATATTAGAATGCCGGACGCATGTTTAAAGGAGGTTTCGATAACTTCCGCCACGTACAGATAGTCTCGGTTCAAACACTATAAATTGTTATATTTTAAGGACAGTAATATGTCTAGTTGTAAGTTATAAACATAATTATAATTTTGTACTTTAACAATTTATCAGCATACCTTTTAATTTAACCATAGAACACGTATTTTTAAAAACATATGTATATATATCTACTTTGTAGACCAGACGGTAAACATAAAATAAAAATTGCCGAAAAATATTAAATTTATAAGACTCCCATTTGTATGGACCGACTGTAAATTGTATGTATGACGAACCTGGCGTTCATATCCGTTTCCGTATAAAATTAATTGGGCCGTGACGTACGGAAGGATGCTAGCAACAACTCATGTAAATTGCATATCTTCTGAATATGAATCTGAGATTGTTGAAATGGACGCCTCATTCCGCAATGCAAATAAATAACAATTAAATATAACTCTAGCGCTATTTCATTCCAAACTGAAATTGCAGGTTTCCTCTATTCCTAACGCAGACGAATGGAGCCACTTTAAAAAGATATTAATTAAGTGTTACCTTAGTAATAGAATTCTTAATGTTTTCTTGTTGGTTTGTCGGTGGAATGGCAGAAAATGATCTCAAGAAAATTGGTTGTGTTTTCCTTAATCTATTTATCTTTTGCTGTTTTAGGTATTAGGAACCCATTGAGTGAGACTTGATTTTTGTTCTTAATTATTAGTTATAAATATTTATAAAGTCTAATAGTAAAGTTAGATATTTACTAAATGAAATAAAAATAGTTTTCGACGATCAATTGTTTTATGATAATGTTTTTATTTGATGAAGAAATCATATTATTTCCTCTTTAGCTGTTTAAACCGACTTAATATGAGGTTAAAGAGAATACTGGAGACGAAGGTATTTTTGTTTTTATTTTTATCTAATTTATGATTACTAAACTTTGTTGAATTTTTGAAACATTGTTTCCCGTGAATTTAATAAGTATGGAAATGTTTTTCTATAACAAGTTCGCATATTGTCAGAACCTAATCTAATTAACCTTAGACACGAGTCCAAATGTGTTAACGGGTGCGTCCCAAAAGCCCGAATGAAATGAAATCGCAAGCGAAAGCGGCTCTTATAGTGCAGACGTGAAAGGCTATGTTTGCAAGAAGAGTCAACTCATTAGCATTCATTGTGCGCTCGCGGCCGCGCACTCCCGAATAAAGCATCTGTTAAATGTCTCGTGCTAGCTAAAACTTGGCCGTAATTATCTGTTAACATTCCCAAGTTTGACCCCGCGAAAATCTTCACCGAAAATCGAGTATTCGCAAACTCTCCGGAGGCGTTTTACTTCCATAATAATCAGGTTCATGGAGATTTTTAATGAAAAAGATTGTTCGCCGTTATTTAGAAAGTTAGTAAAAGGGATCTCGTCTGAAGTTTGTTTTGATTTAGTAGCGAGTACGGAACGTCCATTGTATCCTTTCAATAGCTTTGTATAAGATTAGAGGTGATTAAATTTTAAGCGTTGATAGCTCAAATACTGCAAACTTCTATTCCTCTGTCCCCACATACTATAAAACAATATCGCTAGTTGCATAAGTTTTGTCTACTCGGCTAGTTCTTTAAGCTCACAAAGGATTATGATACGTTTTTCTCTAAAGGTACGAGTTAGAATTCTATTTGACATTTGTAAATATTTGTAAAAAGAGATTTAATGATTTCTTTTTTCAATCTATGTCAACATAAAACCAAATGTAAAAATATATATCATCACTTCTTTTTTATATGCAAATAAGTCTTACCAAACAAAACCAATATCTTATCTTGTACATTTAATAAAGCTTTATTATATTTGCTATTTGTATACCTAAAGGATATCGTTTAATTAAAAACAATCAAGTATTTTTTAAAAAGATGTTGTCTACGAACAATATATTATATACATATACACTTATATTAATCCATAGTTTTTTTTTTTAATTTTAAGCGTACATTATTGGGCTTATACAAACTTCATAAAATAAGTTATTCAGATGAAACAGTTTAGCAATAAAAACATTATAAACATAGAAATTAAAATTTAAAATGTCTATTTTGTCACAACGGGTTGTTCTGTGGAAAGAAACTAGTTTAAATAAAAAGTTTTTGTTTCTACAGAAACTTTAATTGATTATAAAAATCGAAGTCGTGTTTCACTATTTAATTTTATTTTTGTCATTAAATAAATTTTGCGAGCTTCGCATATTGAATCCAAATAAACCTCATGGATCGTTAACCAAAAATCGACTAATTGATGTGAAGCTTTGATGTTTTTAAACTGCAGTGATTTTAGATAGCCAATACGTTATGTTACCATTGGTAATACACAAAATTTCAAAAAATTTTTTTTTTTATTTTGTCTTGATTTTTTAAGTCAAAAATATTTTTTATTTAAGGCATTCTAATATATTTCTCGCAGCATAGTAAATTTTTACGAATCATTTGGCTAAAAGTCCAGAAAAGTTTATAAAATTGGTCATGATAGAAAAAGTAAGAAACATATTTAAATATTTCTGACAGTTTAGTGCTGTAAATTAAATTATTATTAGTATATATTATTTTGACCTAATAGACATTTTCATTTACCAAGTCAAATGTAAATGAATATAAATTCATAAAATCATGTGCTGGTTTGCATTTGATACACCGAGTCAGCTAAACAACTAAGCCACGGAAGAACTTTCAATAACCCAAATGTAATTCAAACAGCTAGTCACATATGAAAATTTAAACTATTATATACAGCTACTAAAGTGTTAAGGCTATTTAACATTTAACTTAGATTCGAAAATTATTTTCGTACTTCGGTCATAAGAATTTATAAGTTCATTTGAAACAGAGAGGTGACATTTGATATGCTGATTTGTGAAGTTTGCTGATTCACCGTTTTTGAAATAAACAGTAAAAGGTATCATAAGTCCACATTAATCATGACTCGTGACTGACGTTATAATTCTCTTCGTTATCGTTTGGAAGCAAACAGAATATATTTTGATAGATTCAAAGGTATGTCCCTGTATCGATTCTCAATTAATCTTCCATCCCCTTTTTGGTTCGGCCACCGTTATGCTCACGTTCTGAAATATTTAGATTAAAAATAAATAAAAGGAATATGGGAAAAGACAAAGACAATTTTACCATTTATGCTAATTAGTGCTAACTTTTTGTTTGTCTGATATTTGGAAGTATCAAGATGGATGAAAGACGTAGAATCTAATTATATATTATAAAAATATATAAAAATGGTTTGAAAACTTAATAAGACCGTTATTTTAGAATCCTTTTTCTGGCCAATACTGTCTTCGCCGTGGGCAGAAATATAAGTTATTATTATTTGAACCTTTAAAATTGACAAAAATCTATCAAATATTAATATAGAACCGTCTACAGCAGCTTTTATCTGATACGTCATCCCAAATTAAATATAAATAATACTATTTGAAGACAAACGTTTACATGAGATAGCAGTACACATTCACACATAGTATGGCTTCCTCAACTTCTAAAGCTCGATATGTTTTATTTACTTTTATTGCTCCGTGTTTGCGGCACGTAAGCGGACTTGAATATCGGTTTGCTCAGAATCCGGTCTCGTATTATATCGTCTATGCTGAACAAACATTGGATACAAACATTGAAATCACATCGAAATGTTATTCATTTCTGATTTTTTGTTTCGCGATTTATTTCTGGTCTCTCTTTCTCTAAACCAAATACGTTAGAAGTAATGAATGTGCATTACTTATGTTTAAGCAATCATTGTTTGATTTATAATTTTTTATTTGTTCATATAAATAAAAATCAATAATATACTTAATTTATATTCATATCAATAACCAAAGGTACATTTTATATTATTTATATTATGTTACATAAAATACCCAACGAAATGCAGACGTAAAATATATATGATTTTGCATAATTTTTTCAAATACAGACTATATTTGATCCTTTTATTAAGTCTGTACAGATATTTCAACATAGGTAGGCAAAGGAACAAAAAAGGGAACGATCAAAAGCAGTCTGCTTCGATATTGAAAAAAATCGTCATAGATACACGCTCGCTTTATGGTCAATATGTTAATAAACATTCGACGTGCTTTGACTTGATGAGACTTAGGTCTATAACAGCGAGACATGCGCTGAATTTATAATAATCTAACAGTTTAAAATTCCCAATTATTGGAAGCGAAATATAGGTTCGTGATCTTTCACATTTATTCACATCTATATATGTTAAACGTATTATTACGATTCAATAAATTTAAAATACTGTATACCAATATTTTTATTTCATAGAGAAACTCTTAGTACTAGTGATTGGATAATAGTTGAGCAAATAAGAATAAGAGAAGTTGAGTTATTGTACACTTTAGACAGATATTAGCACCGATTTATCTGGTATTAATAAAAAACACGAGGAACTTTATTAAATTCTCTCCACCGTTGGCCAGGTAGCACGGTAAGGCTTCACTTTATGGCTCAATTTAAAAAATGTTTTACATTACAAAAAGAAGAAATAATATGCTTGGGACTTAGTCTTAATGCTCTTATACATTTTATATTTCATTTACAGTAGACTCTACTTTAACAGAATCTTAAATAAGTTGTAAACATTAGGAAACACGAAATATCATGATTAATGTAAAAAAAAAATCAAATCTTTTTTCTTTTTAAAGACGTCTAAACGATCTCTGGTTAAATTGTTCCAGGTTTTCATTTTTGTTTGAGAATTATTGACGTCGTTAGGGTTTTAATAGAAGTCGGAAAAGGCGTCTGATTGATGATCATACGAAAAACTTAAAAATGCCATATTTTAAGATAAATCATATCGCATTTTGAATATCGTGAAAGTAAAAATATAAACATAGACAACAGTTACTAACTTTAAAAATAATAATATTGTGAATTCCAGATTGTGTTATAAACAAACGTGGTTTATCAACTGCTGTATTTAATTGTACTGTAATTCAGATCGTGTATTAGCACTACTTGTTCCGGATATAAGACAAAAATGTGACACAACCATGAAAATTGGTTCGAGAAGTATCTTGTGATCAAAGAGACGGAACGATTTCGTCATCGACATTCACCCCGAGTATTTTGAGTGCCCATGCTTACATTTTATTTACCGCAAGAATGTTAACTTTGAAGACGGAAAGTAATTTGTAGTTAGTAAAGATGTAAAGAGAGTTCCTAAAATAGTTGTTTTGATTAAATACAAGTTCTAAAAGAAACTATGCTTGTGGAATTAGACGATATCGCGACTCTTTTTTTTGTTGTTACATTCGTCGATTATTGTTTTTTTTTATCTTTTTATACTACACATAGAAAATATTTACAAAGATCAAATTAGAACTTAGTTTATATTGAAACGAAATACTAACTCCTTCAATTACCAATATTGGACACTACCTATATGTGAAGCATAGCCGTATATTTGCGTATTAATATTTCCTTAACTTTCCTGCTGGTTCTGTTCTGATACAAAAATAAACAGGAGACTCGAAATGTTTTTAATTAACGTTTTTAATTTCACGAGTATGTTTCCATAAGCAAGGAGAGGCTTTCAATACGGGATGTCTCATTGCGGATACGTTCGCCTTATTTCGTAAATTCAATCACTCACTCCGCAAAATCGTGTTCCTGGTTGGTTTTGATCGACTCCAGTTTTCATGAACTGCGAAAAGTGGAATATCATTTTATGAATTTAAAAAAGAAAAGTAAAAAAGAACAGCCAACATGATGTAAAGCGGTTTACTTTTTCTATGGAGATGTTTCGTATGTATATCGAGTATCGACGCATTGTCCTGATTCAGAGTGGTATTATCTGTAAAATATATAAGAATAATATAGAGTAAACGCATCGAAGAAATAGCTATTATGTTAATAAATTCTAGCCGGTCTTTTATGCGATATGGGTCCTAGCTCTGTCTTGTCATAAACGATCGGCTGGAGTTTGACTACCATCTTAAAAGTGAATTCATTTAAATAATGAGCTATTAAAATATAGCATAGATAATCATTGCCAATCCGCCTTCGGCTGACGTCATGCAATGTTCAAAACTTAATAAACTTTAAACAATGCTAAGAAGACGCGATGTCAGAACTTTGCGAAGTCAAAGTGAAACAGGCAAGCAAAGTTATGACCCTATTAAAGTACATAATATGTTCAATGTTTTAATAATGAACATGCAACTCACGATATAATTTTAGAACAAAAAAAATCTAGATAGTGTTATGATTTGAATTATTAAGATTTTTAATAACTTACATGGGATTTGTATATATCCATCTTATATTTCCTTAAAGTGACATGTTTCCTTAATAATGAATATTTATTGGCTTTCATGTGAACGGCGCGAGATTTTAAGTACCTTTCAATCATTTTGTTTCTTATACAGTTATCCAAAGAAATGCTAAAAACAATTTACTTTACAAAATACTTCAAAAGATTTATTGAAACAGTAAGTGCATTCTGAAATTTAAATGTTTATTTAAATCTGAGACGGCTAATTTGAATAAATAAACATAATTTGCAATCTAATTCCTTACACCACGGGCCGGCTTGACCAACAATGGGGCGTTTAGCAATCCTCGTAATGAAGTTAAGCTCAGATTGTGCCTCCCTGAATCGTTTCCAACGGGCTCAATAGAACGCGTGCTGTTTCACTGATGAGTTTAATATTCTGAATTGTTTGTCTGGAGATTTAACTAATAAAAGATACAACTATCCCTGTTATCGGATTGTATTTATGGCCTTTGTTCTAGGAGGCGACTATTTTTGAGAGATTTAATAATAAAAAGCTATTGTATAATTTACCTTTTATTTTATTTTTAATTTTGATTGCGCATATTTTATTCGTGTATTGATTAACTTTAAGTAAAGTTAAGTGTCAATTTGGTCTTATAAAAGTTTTGCTATGACCTTTGACAATGTGGCATTAGATACAAAAGTCTCCGAAGACATTGTGCAGATATAGATAGTTCACATCTCATACCATACGCACATTTGGAACTTTTTTTTTGTATTCAATTCTGTTTAGTTAAATACAAGGCGCTACAATAATTATTTATAAGAATAGAGGTCAAAACATAAAACTAATCAGAATAAAATTAGAAATTATGATGTTTTTTTTAAGTTTTCTTAGTTATTTTCTTAATTTCAGGTGAGTGAATCTTCACTACTTGAGTGCAGCAACGGGCGCTACACAGCGTCCGAAACGGTAAGTCTATTTCAAAAGTATGTAGGTAATTAGCGAATATGGAAAACATCAAGAAAATGAACACCAACTTTAACCTTATTCAGTTCATAGAGATGTTTATTAAATTTTATTATTAGAAATGCCACCATTAAATATTAATAAAGTTTAAAGTATTATTCAAAGACAGGAAAGTATTATAAAGTTGATGCAAAACTCAAGTAAATATGATACAGTATTTACAATCGTGTACAGCTTGTTTTTCTTCAATAAAAATAAAATACTTCGCAAGAGACCGAGAAGCTAATCAACAAGATTTTCATACTTTCAAGTGTATCAAAGCGAAACTCTAGATCTACAAAGTTATCCGATTTTTTGCTTTGCAAACTCTCGTAGCTCATGTAAACATTTTTTTACTGAATTTTCCTATACATCCAATTTCTGAATACGATTTCGAGAGAAATGAATGGGTACCGGAAACGTACATATACTATATACTTGTATGTCATATTATATTCGTGAATGTGACTCTGTAAGGACGTGTATTTCATTAGATTGATTGTATATATTCTATAACCAATACGTTACTAAGTCCAATACTTTTTTTTTATCAAAACATTATAATAAAAAAATATATGACAGATAAAAAGTAGCAGTTTAATTAATATTACAAAATGATAATCCATCTATGTATGTATTGTTTCTAAAACTCATCCTCCAGAAAGCTCAATGGTATGAACCTTATTTAATTGCGGCGCTACAGTCCGGTACAGACCTCACCATCCACTTGACTCCCCGCGTCTGTTCACGGTTCGACTCCAAAGACTAATTACACCAGTTTCACCTCGCTCTTACATGTTTTCTCTCCGCACTCCTGCAAAAAAAAAGTCACTGAACAAAAGGCAACCTTAACACCTCCTCATAGAGATTACGTTTAGAACTGTATTTACTGTCGTATTAATAAATTATCTAGCATTGTTGTTTTTATCCATCTTCTTTGCTTTGGTAATTAGCAAAAAAACACACGACTTCGTTATCGAACGCTTCAATGAACACAATTATATTTCAAAAAATTAAATTGGTCTTAATTCTATTCGTGATTTGTGTTCGGTGGTTCAAACAATGCATCGCGTTGTTGTATAAAACCATACGTGTCTGCCTTACTATGCTTTTATATTTTTACAAGATATGATGAAATTTTTTTAAAGCGGATTACATATTTAAGTAACTATAATAACAAAATAATTTTAAGAATTTCGCTATGCACAGCCCCATATCGGTAACGTAAACATATTCCTAGTTTTAGAATCGCAATTGTTGAATAATTAAATAGCAATCAAATACCTATTTCGGAATTCGTGAAGCTATATTCTACACGTTTGAAATATGCGAAATTATAGTTTGGAATATGAATCGAAAGAATTTCATTTTAAAATAGTAAACGCAATAGACGGCGATCGTGGGTATTGGAGAGTTGCATGTTTACCAATTAGCATCAAGCACGCTGCTTGGTAGCAGACCAAGAATCACATTCCTTACTCACAGTAATTGCTATTAGATTCAAACCTTATTCCAGTTACCCATTAACGGGCTTTGCTTCTAATCGTCTGTTAGAGATTTATATTTTTCGTGGAATACAATTGACTTTTTTAATATTTATATTCGACTTCAGGCCCTATTTTAAATTATACTACGTAAACAGATAACGGTCTAAATTGCGAGGCTCTTCTTGTAGAATCGCCTCACTTCGCATACACCTCGCGTCGACGAGTTTTTGAATTTTTAAATTACTCATTGTGCGATGGAATGTTGCTAGTGGCAGTGAGTCGAAGGAACTTGCACATCGCAAACAAATGTAAACTCTAAATTCTTGCTGTTCTGATTCAAAATACATCGACGCACTCAGAAGTTGGTACAATTCGTATCGAAGCTGATATGAAACTCTAGGACGCGGTTTTCCTGAGGGCGTTATTAACGAATGTCGTCCTAAATATTTTATTGTTAAAGTCGAAATATCCTTAGCATGTAGCTCAACACTTGATATATCCAGCTTTTAAATTGCATGGGACTGAGATACATCTGCGTTATCCATTACTTGGTATGTAGGATCTAATGGATCTCGAATCCGTACGCAATAATCCTAGATATCTGCTCTCACATGATGCAGACATTTTAAGTAACACATAAGTTTTGCGAGTATGCAACGTAACTATTCACCTGGAACGTTGGAAGATAGTGAAACAATATAGCGCGCTAGAAAGATCTAACGCTTTTCGAGTTTCCACTGTCAAGAAAGTTATTTCACTTGCGGAAAATTGGTAAGTATATCGCATTTTGAATTGTAGGTGTACGCGAAGTGAGGTAAACTTACAATGCAATATATTTGTTGCTAAAGCACGAAAATATATAAAAGTGTTTGGGAAGGAGTCATCGAATTTTTAAGCCACATGTATCAAAAAGTTAATAAAAATAGACTACAATTTAACTCAAGGCCACATGCAGTCTGACTCCTTACCGTAATCTCTAGTTCTTATTTAATATTTACGAATGTATACAACGTCTCTATGTTTTTTAATATGAAGTATTCCGTAAAGTGTAAGCTTAATTGAAAAACATCCTACATTTGTAGTGTAATGCATAAAACTCGGTTGAAATTATTAAAACTGTGAGAGTAGTCGCTTTAATGTAACTGTGGTTACCATTGTTTCTCATACAAGTAATCGTCCAAGTCATCGACAGAACCCGTTCCACGTCGTGTAGCGTCGTAGAATGTTATTACCTCGGCAACCGGGAAGCGCTGGCGCAACTGGGTGCAAGTGAGACAGGAACCGATAGAATTAATATGTGTGAAAGAGATGCAGTCCGTGGGAGGAGGCAAGGGGTCAGTGAAAGTGCATTGCCACGGCCATTGCGCTCACCCGATGGGAAAAGTAGTTCTCGTATGTGGAATATTCACCATGGGAAATTATACGAATATTGCAATATCGTTATAGCTCCATCCAGTCGTTTATAGTATATTAAGTTGGAGTTCTAATAACAACATACGCCAAAGAAATATGGCTAGTTTTAGATAATCTCGCTTTATCATATCATTAGATAAGCTCAAATTATAACAAGATTTTGAATCAAACATTGAGAGTCAATATAAAACATAAACCAATTCCAACAGGACTCTTAAAAGCAATCAAAACTAAAAAATACATAAAAACTCAACAAGCCATTGTGTAACACAAAAAGTAAAATTTAATTCATTATATGGAATATTGAAATATCGTCGTTTTAATTTAAGTAAGGTGAATGGTGTCAAGTGAGGTTTGGACTTTTTCTCGGCTGTCGAAAACAAAAGGCACTGCATAAGAATTACTCTTCACGTCGGCCAAGATTTACAATCTTAGAAACCACGCCCTCTTTGGTTCTCTGTTAATAGATTTTAACGTAAAAATTAAAAATTACACGAAAACATTTAATACAATAAACATGAATTGTCATCATTTATTTCACAGTCCAAAAGCATTTCACTTAATATTAAATTAACCGGAAAATTGGTTATTTATAAATAATAGTACATTTTAATGTTTATAGATTTATAAAAAGTTAATTACAGCGTCCTGCAGTTACGAAGATTGCTCCATCCTATTCTAACAGCGAGAATGTTATTTGAATTTATGTCTGTACTTGCGGCTTTCTACTTTAGCCCGTTCGCGACTCCAGATCTGATTTTGTACCAGGAAATGTGCTTTGATGCAATGCGATGCATCTACACCTCATGTTTATATAACTTATCAATATTTAATATCATCTATTATAGGTTTCTTGCTAAGAAATAACTGATATTTTAAATATTATCAGATCAGTATATAAAAAATTATGTCGTAATTGATACAAATTGATATTTCATACACACCTTTGACTTGGCTGTATTGAAGTGTTAGTAGTCTTACATCTATTATAGATTATATGTCCTTAGCTTTTCTATTTTTAAAAGCTTATATCCTATAACTTTTTAAAAATACACCATAAAAATAAATATTAATGGGACGGCTATTATATTTATAGGGAACATTTTTCTTTTACTGCCACGCGTATATCAAACTAACTTTTGACAGTGGTTTTACTTGAATAAACTTCAAACCCGTGTTTTCTAATTAGTCGATGAATATGTGATTTATGTTTTTGGTTCCCCAACTTTGAAAATTATATATGAATGTACGGACGAGCTCACGTAATTATTTCGACATGATATAGATACTGAAAACAATAATAATTAAGCCATATCTAGGTCACTTAAGTTACATTTTGATAACTACTGTTATTATACAAATGAAACGATCTTTTGAAACTGGATTATCACAAGTAGAAAATAAAATAGTGACTATAAAAATAAAAATCCAAAGCACAGTTTGCGTTTGTATGCGTTTAACTGAATTGATAGTACATGACTTTTGTTGGATTGGAATCATTACTATTATATATAATGTATTCTTATATATATATATATATATATATATGTATATATATATGTGTTTCTTTTAAAAAAAAGTCCTAAAAGAATCATTAATTATTAGATTAGGACCAGTAACCATCTTTCCCCAGAACAGCGAACAGATAAAAATAAACATTTTAATTCCGATTTATGTAGGTTATAAATACGTAGAAAGATTTGTACTGAGTTAAAAACAGATTTATTTTAATAAAAAATATAAAACCTTGTTCTTTAGAATACAATATAATGTTATTTTTCGAAATAGGATTAAGGACGTTTTTATAAAGGCAACGTTATGTCCCGTGGTTACTATTCAAATCTTACTTAAACTTTTCATGTACATATATAAACTTTACTTGACTAAGGTTTTTTGTTATAAATTGTGGTTGTAGTTATTAAATTAAGTCAAGTTTGTAGACCTAAATGATAAAATTATTTTAAGGACTTATGGACTCGACATTCTAATTAACTTATCAGTATTCTTTACATTAACCAATGCAATACATTAAAGTCATTGAAAAATGATTAACTTTCAAAAATTAATTACTTTTATAGTATATTAAATATATATTTAATTGAACCTTTAATTGAAACAATCCCCTAACCTCAGACAGCCAATTATAAAATAATCTACAACAGATTACATATACGGAGGGTTCATACTTTTAACAACTTTATAATTAAAATTCTTTTATAAAATATCACAAGTGTATAAAATATAATATTTATATGTGTATGCAGATTATAAAAATATCAAAATGATAAATAATATAAAGAAAAAGATTTTTTTTTTGATTTTTTTCAATTTTACTTGTCCTATTTGAGATACTTCCAAGACGCAAAACGTATTTTTTTTTAATTTTATTTAATATGTCTTCACTATTTAAATACAACACTGTGCAGTGATATGTACAATTTATGACATGTTCACAACACATAAAAGATCATCATTCACACTTTAACATGCGGTTGTCTTGCCATTTTATTGCGTTTCCCTATTTTGTTAATGATTAATATGGCAACATTAATACAATGTATTTGATATATCCTGCTCGAGGTTGGAATAATATTGAGCTTAGGAGAATTTAATTTTAAGATTTCATCAGCACAAATATATGGGGACACTCTGTCATAATGAGTTTTGCATGACACTTTAGATCCTACATTAGGTGTCTATATTTATAATACGATTTAAAATTATTTTTAATATAATGGTCATTTGTCTTACAATGATTGTTTGACAGTAAAGTTGATAAGAAGGTACAGGACTACTGTAGAAAAATACAAGCAACGGGTGCGATAACACAAAATACTACGTCAAAACGCAGGAAGAAATGGTGTCATTTTTCAGTCTCCTTACTTTTTCGGCTATGCCGGAGGACCACTCAACCCAATTCTTTTCATATCTATGACAGCTGGCATACTAGCGGGCTTTTAAAGAAACCTATTCATTTTGACCTCAAGACGTAGGGGACTTAATAACGGGGGTTGGAAACCGAAGTGCGGCGAGTGAAGCGCATCATCATTTCAATTTAATTCCAAGGGAAAACTCCCGTGACAAAGCCTACGTTGCCATTATTCTGTTCCACCTCAGAGGGTGTTTAATAAACAAATGACGCGGGGCCTCGTAATGATGTAGCGGTGCTGCCCTCCCATCCTCTCGTGAACCCTATTTTATGTTCTTTGTAGATACACGTACCGACCGTACTACTAGGACTGTAAGTAAATGAGACTCAGAGGCTACTTTGATATTTAGTGGGATACCCGACCTATTTTACATGAAATCTTGGTCTATTTTCAGATAATTAAACGTTAAGTACAATAATTCTGACCATAGCTTTTTATATAAATGAGTCTGTAACAGTCATTTAAATTCCAATGCGAAAAAAAAAACCGATTAGGACGGTAATTTTTACTTTCAGTGTGACTTCGGAATAATTGCTCTTAAGATCTTGTCCCAGAAGCTGTAAAATTACGAAGGAGATAACAGGCATTTTACCTGCTCCACAATTCGCCCTAATTTATTCGGCGAACTTCTCGAGATAGTCACGATCTTGGAGTGTTCACATATATGAGCTAAAGAACCTTGAAACTCGTAATGTATTTAATATTGAGTGAAATGGTAAGTGTTTCTCTTATTTATTGGGTAAAATACAGAATTTGGCCAAAATAGTTAAATATTTTATAGAAGTATTCAAAATATACGATACTCGTTTTATTACGAATGTTTAGGTGTTTTTGGACTGTTGAGACTCTTTAGTTTAGTATTGAAATATTTTGAATTACTAACTCATTTTACAATAGCATGTTTGTTATAAATATTTTTAAGTAAATCCAACAAAACACATGTATGGACGGAAGTATATATGGATGCTGGTTACTTTATCCCGAAACGGCGTGTAATTCTCGCGGGAATACGGTAAAACAATTTTTTTATATGAAATCACGTGACACAGATGATAAATGGCGATGCCGGTTAGTTACCACATCTAATTTTTAAAGCAAACAATTCTTTTTGTTTTGAACCCTAATTCAATTTTTTTAAAAGTTGCAGGCAAAAACGAGTGGTTGTAAATTATTTGAGACCTACTTGTTTAGACGTAATTTAACTGTTTAACTTTTACTGTTATTATCAAATTCAACACCTAGGTACTATTAATAGAAATAAAAACACCTATCAAGGTATTTACCTATTTGAACTTGTCTAACAATTTACTTAAGGAATATAGCGGGTATGTCGTATCTGTATCAATTATATTAGAAAAGTTTATATTCAAATATTTGTTTAATATGGAGCCAAAAAAATTTTACAAAATTTTGAAATATTTTTATAGGGTAGATATTTTAATTATATCTCTTTTTTATTATTAAAATCAATTAGCGTTTATCTACACGCTATATGTATTTTTTATGATTTCATTTTAAACCTTATCACAATCAGTTATATTATGATAGAGAATGTATATGACAACTTGCATAATTAAAAAGTTATTAAGAAAAATATAAAATAAGTTTAACTCAGTCAACCATCTACTATAACTAAAATAAACTTAATCAAAAATTCAGTTGCCTCGCTTACAGTTTTATTTACAAATATTAGACTTAACACATTAGCAGTTGTCGCTTCACCCTGACTGTCTTAATAACAGTATTTATAAGAAAAACTCGGAACACGAAAATACAATTTGGTAAAAGGTAATGTTGTCACAGTAACGCGAGTGAAACATTAGGTAGGCGGGGTAGGACAGTCGCGTGCGACCCGCGCTTTATTGAACAACATTACACACAAAACTTATACGTATTGGTGACATGAGAAATGAAAGATATAAATATAATATCCATTATCGGATTACTTTCAAAGGTCAATCGACCGTTCAGAGAAGCAACATTCATTAGAATTTTTAATTAAAAACTTGAAAATTAAACTAAATCCTCAACTCATTAATCAATTTTTGCCTTTATATATTTTAACGTGAAGCCGATTAGCCAATAAAGGATTAACGTAGTACCAAGCCTGGGACAATCGTAGCCATTACCACGAATTTACCTCAACATAGCCAACAGGATGATTAATCGACGTTGTGTGGGATTAAATCCATGGACTGGTCGTGTTTATAAACGGGCAACTAGATTATGAAAATAGTTTTTCATTGAATATTACACTTATCTCTTAAAATTTTAACTTTTAAACATATTCTTTTTTATTAATGGTTTTTTTTACTTCTAATGACTATACCATTAAAGACATAAGATGATACCACGTATTTGACTTACACAAACGAATTTTAGATTTATTTTTATAAACCTAGTTAACTTTGTTGTTTATACATTTTTAAATTAATTATTGTAATCAACTTAAGTGAATACGAAAACAATAATCAAAGCCAAGGGTCATTCTAAAAAGAAATGCTGTATACCAATCGAGGAAATTCAGGTCAATTTATCACGAAGTCGATATTGTAAGAAAAAATAACAAAGCATCCGAGACCCCGGATCTCATTTGGACAAATCGCTAGTAGCGGTCAGGTCAGATACCAATAACAAGGAACACGTGCTATTGTACTGCTAGCCACCATTAAGCCGTTTCTGTATATTTAGTTTACAGAATTTATAATCTTACCCCCATAAATATAAGATTTATTTTGGCTTAAAACCAGACCGATATAAACCAATGCATTCCAATATGAGAACCGAATAACGGAGAACATCATAGTCTATCACTTTCAATTTCTCCCTCGTAAAGGGTCTTCAAGACAAGCCGAATGATTCGTTATTATATTTTGTAAATTTCGTATCGAGGCTTAATTATAAACATGATATTCCATATTAGCAAAGGTATAAAATTTTTCATTACTAATATACGAAATAACAAGTTTTAAATACACTTAATAATTAATTAGTTTCCCAGAACAAGTAGCTAGTTTAACTTCGAAAATTAAAAGAGGCACATTTAAATTTCATTTACATTTTAAAATTCGCTGTAAACTATAGAACTGAGCAAGCGCGACAGTTCATGTCAATTAATCTGTGAATACCTCACATAATTATTTATAAAAAATTATAAATATTTACCTTAATTACGAATATTGCGCCCAGAGTATTTTTGTAACGTCGTGATATCAGCTGTGTTATTTGGTATCAAATTATTATTGAGTATATAGGAGCTTAAGGCATAAGTCGTTATTTTATATAGCGTACCTTACATATTAATTAAATGATAAAAGGTTTATTGAACTCTATTACAGAGATGTTAAAACACAATTTAGCCAAGCGGCATCCAAAACCCTAATACGATCATGGAGAACTTTACTATCTCCTTATTTAATTCAGCTGCTTCCATAATAAAACACGGGACTGTCGTTCTAGAGAGCAACGCAAACTCGGACTTGTTGCATTTAAGTTAATTAATCCGGAGCTACATCAGATAAAGTCTGCCGTTGTCCTGAAAGCCACCTTGGAGAATATAGTTATTGATGGTTGAGGGTAAATCTTGACTGACCCGAAGTAAGTTTGTATCCGCACCGTGTTCTCATCCCTGCTTGTTTCAGTTACTTTGAGATATTATACCCCACTCTGTACTGATAAAGATCCGCAGCCCACTTGTTTTTTTTTTGTTGACTGGGGTTTCTTGAATTTCCCTTTTAAATTGAAAACATAAAGTGCTACTTACAATTTACTTAAATTTATATAAGTGCCTTATTTGGTTATAGTGAATAATTTATAGAAACAACAGTTGCGAATATTTTATAGGCGTTTTTAAGAACATTTTTATAATATCAGCAGTTATTACAGTAATTGGAACTTCTTGTATTTATTTTATAATAAAATTTACAGTAAATAAGGTCACTCTTTCATAAATGTGTTTTTTTACATTTCACAAAAACGTATAAGATATGAGTTAAGGGAAATAATATCGTGAAACGTGACAATTCTAGAGAATCTAAATGTTACATTTAATATAATCCGCAGTTAGTTGAGTCAGGAAAATAGGATCTCATACAAAATGCCTCTTCATTTGAGCCTACTTTTAATATGTGTTATGTGAAAAGTGTTGACTTCACTGTTTCTTATTTTACGGGCGCGTTCCTCTTGATACCCGCCTGTGAACAGCGATAAAGGTTCAAGAAGGTGATTCTCACCAAATTACTAACGAATCTTTAGTGATTCGACACCTTCTTTGTCCTATCAAAGTTGCAAAATAAATAGTATGCTTTGCAGTCTAGTATACGATTTTATTTTAAGTACAGCTATTTTTTTCAATATTTATCTTAAGGGATGTCTTTATTTATTAATTGAATTTTTGTTGTTGGAAGTGTCTTAATTTATAAACCTATTTACTTAATTAAATTAAATACAATCCGATTTACAATTCAAAACACTGTTGGTTAAGCGATAACGATAAAGATCATTCGCAATTAGACCTTTAACGTCATATAGATTAAGATACTATTCACCATAACTGTTATTTTGAACCCCTATTAATTAATTTTAGTATTATGTTGAAGTTAAAGATATTGAATATGTCCACTTGGGGATTAAATCTCATTGGGTTATTCCAGGTCAAGAGGATTTGACGTTAAAGAAATCAGAAGAACAATAAATGTAACTTGCATTTTAATTGTTTTTTTTTGTTTATATTCGGTATATTTTATTTAATTTTAATCTAAAGCATTTCTTTTCGATCATCATTCCAGCTTATTGTCTGCCAAACTAGGGCAGACAAGGCAAGTAAAGTGGAATTTATTGTTATTTTCACTTTTATATATTACAGCAAGAGCAATATTAATTGTTACCTCAAGTCCATGAAACCTTACGCCAAATGGAATTATTCATTATGTAGCGATAAAAGTAATAAAACAACGAAAACGGAAAACTTAGGTGATAGACCCTTACTGTTCCGTACCTGAACCCTTCCGTACAGAGTCATGAGTAAACTAAGTTTTCTGACATCTGCGACACCGAAAGTAAAGTTCAAATGTTGAGACACGGGAATGAAATTCGAGTTCTAATTTATGCTTACCCACATGAGAATATTAAGGGTACGGGCATTAAGATGAAGGTGGCAGATATGTGAAGGCGACAGTAACCTTTCCACTTATGACGTATGTTTGGCAATTAGAACGTACCCATTGACTAATACAAAGGTATACGCTAAATTCGACTGAGAGGTAAGCAGTCAGTGACTCAATAAATTTGTATAATTATGTTCATATATTATGAGGGATCACGGCGCATGGCGCAACCTACGCATGGGTGTTTTATTGAATTCATCAATTATGCAAATACCTACGTTTGTGGCTAACTGGATTAAGTTGAAGTACTTTATAAAGACATATTTGTTTAAAATTTTAAAACTTTTACATATCATTTTATAATTATTCACGAAAATTATAAATATTTATTATTTTATGGAAAGAATGGTTATATTGCATATATCAGATAGAAACAATCTAAATAGTATAAATATAAAGTTTATATTTTATTTAAATTATTTTTTATAATTTTATCATTATTAGCATTACTGTCATTGTATACGTTAATCTCCTTTTTACCTTATTCCATCTTAATAACTTAATACACCCTTTCGTACAAAACGCTAAGATAGTGGAGAGCTGGGATCTATAAAAGTGTCCAACAAAGCAATTAACACAATTCTACTTGGGACGGGACGGTTTCAAGATAAAAATGAAAAAAGTAATGGATTGATGTCAAACTTGCTGTGAAAAATTTTAGTCAATAGGGAAGATAATTTTCTTCAAGAGCCAGAAATGTTTTATAAAATTTCTATAAAATATTGTAGTCGCGCTACGGTTTTGAGAACGCTCACTCGGTCTGAGTTGCTGAGTCTTTTTATGTCATTTGTTTTCTATGAATATTAAGCAAATGATTTTTAAACATTATATAAAAAGATAGACAAAAAGGTGTTTTTATGTACTATTCATTAAAATTCGAATTCAAAAGGAAATGGTAATTAATATATTGTAATGAAATGTTGTAAAGAGACAGTTCGTTGGCCCAAAAGCTATTATAAAAACCGAGTCCTAAAAGGCACGATATTTAAATTTACCACGGTGCTAACTTCGTCACCAGCGACAATTCAATTACAACTAATAGCCTCTGATTCATGTTTGTATTGCTAATTAGTAGCCGACTCAAGTTTTGTCACTCCTTCATTTACCGACGCTTTTGCAGCTCCACGGTCCCCACTCTCTGTTTTGCTTAATAGATTGCACTGCTTTCCAGACTCAAATTTAATATGATTGAGTTTGTTTCTAAGTAATTTAATGTGTGGCTTTGTTTAAATCTCGTTTTTTAAATAGTGTCGTAACATTAAAAGTATGCCCTTATTTAGTTTAATCTCTAATCTGTAAATTCCCAATAACCAATGAAACCGATCGAAGCAATGTCTCATGAAACTTAGATAAGCCGTAGGTAGCCCTTGTCCGAAACTAGCCTTTGGTTCTATAAAAGAAAACTTGTAAATCCTGTTGTGAAACCGCAAGGTACACGCGACCCGAGAATTAAGAGAAGCTGTTTGTAGTTTTATTTATCCTTGTCTCGCGGTTGTTTGCTTATAGCGTTTTTACTTATAACAATAATACAAAACTTTTCGTTTTGTCCAACTAAAAACATATGAATTTTCTCCGATTACATAGTGTAAAAACGAATAATATTTATAATTATTTGTTTTCATATTGAATGAGGAACGAAATCTCTTCTTAAGCCGCCATAATCGATTGAAACACTAGGACATTGTATAAGAGAATCTAGCCCACACATCTGAAGCACTTAATACTAGGATCACAGAAACGCTTTGGTGCTATTGTATTGTAAGCGGAACGGACCGCTTCAACCTGTTGCTCGGAACTATTTTATTAGCACGAGTGTGTCGGTGGGCCATTCTTTACGGCTCTTTTGTTGTCATGGCGTTTAGTTCACTGCAAGCTCCACGAGCGTGATTGGCTCGGTTTATAAAGCAAACAACTCGAATATTTTCAGCCTTTGCCGCCCATTGTCTATTGTCGTTCGTTTTGTGTGCTTAAATTCCGATTGCATTGAATGCCCTTTGCCAATAGACCCGAGTTTTCATATGAATTTTATTTCAGTAAATGCTCCTTTATTTTTCGTTTATTTCTATCACTATTATTTTTACAATTATTCCGTTTCCAATTTATATTCGTTTTAAAATGTATATCTTACACTTCTTTACATGATAGTTATAGCTGAATTAATTTTATCCTATGTCCCGTATGTCATGATTTCTACTGTCATTAAGTTTAAAGCCAATGTGGTATCTGCATAAATTGAAGGATTTGCAACTGCAGCGGCGGGAATTTCCCTCAGGATATTCACGGAGTAAAAACTGTATTCATCCGAAGCTTTTAATACTTCATCTATAATTCAATAATCAGTATTACATCGATCGCCTATTTACAAAGGTAATTTACATGATCTAAAGCATGCCAAAGGATAGATAAAAAATGCACATCTCATTATTTATACTTTTATCAACCTCTTTCGTTATTGAAATTGAGAGTTTTTCATTTCGGTTAATTACAATCCTTTGTGAATCGGCAATCTCCTTTGTTTTAAGTTAAGATATCGTATTAAAACTATATAGCCATAAAACACTAGAATCGATGCTTATTTAACAAGTTTCCCGTCTCTGAATTCAAAAACAAGCCGAAGAATTTACTTTGACTAAATAGCTCAAAAGATTAATTAAGGGTAACTTTAACTGACTGTGGATTACGTTTATTGGAATAGTACAACATTAGGTATTATTTGAATATAAAATCGAGAGCTATAAAATTAAAAAAAAAAATACCCTTTAAAACTTTTTCAATATGTACATGATATAAATTTTAAGTTTATATGTATGTGCTTTAACGTTTCCCTTCAAAATGACTATGTGACACATTATTCGATGTACTTGGAGAACATTGCGCACGTGGTTATTCCCGGAGATCTCTAAACGGTTCCATTTGCACGCATGCACTTGCAATACGATTGCAATGTCATCACATTTCAGCGGTTGAACGTGACCCTATCTTCACTAATACTTAGACACCTGCTTTTCAAATCTCTATACTTTCTCAGTATGGTATTTCTGTAAAACGTTTTCTAGATCTTTCTTGATTTGCCTTATCGCTTAATGTGTTACTACCATGATATATGTTGCTGTGTTTTATAATTTTATAACGGTGCATAGAAAAATAAACACGTTTGAGTGGCGTTACGAGAGGCACAAAAACTATTTGGTCAGTGGTGCGTTGAAGGTATTCAGTTTATAAATATGGGCTTTCATCCGTATAAAAAACTCAACATGGAACATTCCGTGATTAGATAGGATGAGAGATGCATCGATCGTGATGTTCCACAACATTCCATTCCAGTCTTCCTTTTATACTTCAAGAGCTACGAAATAATAACACGCAGCGGTCCGCACTGAAACGATGCAAAGCCTAATCGTATTATAAAATTAATCAATGCCTCAACTCCATCAACAGTTTTCTTTTCATGGTTGTAACGCTATAAACAATTTAATTTATAATGAAAATACAAAATTAAGCGGAAAAATTAATTAGGAACATAATGCCTAAAGTTATCTAGTCTTTATGAAGTTGATAAAGAATGACTTGCTTAGTTTATAATTTGACTCTAAATTAATTAGATATTTCATAATAAATGATTCAAGAAGTTTAATTAAACCAGGTAATGCTTACTTTTGTTTACAATCTGCGGCGGTGTCTGAACAATCTCATCCAAACAATAACGAGTTGTAATTATAACAGAAAAGTTTTGTTATGTTTTGATGGGAGAAATGTAATCAACGGATACCGCCTGATCAAGTATCAAATATTTTAATGTGATGGACATTTTACCAAGCCATTATTATTATTTATCAAATGAATTCTTGTATCAATGTTCAATCTCCCATTTTCTTTACTTTGATGAGTGTTTTGTTGGACGAGTCGTTTATAAATAAAATGTATTTTGTGTGGGTATTGGTTACTTTATCGCTTCAAAACCTTAAATTTAATTAAACTTTTTTTTTATTGTTTTTAATATAGTAGAAATCACGTGGATTCATTGAAAATATATAAGTTTTACTAGTTAACATTAATATCGTTTTCTTTCATATCGATTTACCTAAGAAACATGATGTTCAGTGAATAAAAATCCTTCATTGTTCGCAATACTTCTTTATTCAAAAAGATTTGTGTTAAATACATGTTTCTATTCCTAGTGGAGAATTTCGAAAAATTAATTGCATATTTTCTCATTAAAATGTAATTTCATAGCAATCTACTTACAGCAATATATTTACATTAATTAAGCGTAAAGAAGCGCATCGAAGCGGCCAGTCGAGTGGACGATCAACCGGAAATGACGCAGAAAATTGCTCAGCCTCACGTGGACGCAATATCCTACGAGGACTTCCAATTATGTAGATACTACTCACTGTAATCTTACAACAATGTTACTTAAATGAGTTCCTTAAGTAAATTGTTGTCAAGGTGCATCTCGGGAACAGACAGCTTATTAATGAGCTAGAACCAATAGTATTTTAGAAAATTGATATAAAAGATGTAATGTTAATATAAATAGGTAAACAGTTACTATAACTGTTACATTTAACTATAAACTTCTTAAAATAATTGAGTCTCGTAATATAGTAGAATCCTTATTTTTTCGTACGTTTGATGAAATAAGAAAAATTGCGATTTTTTACAAACATAACCGGTCAAAACTTTTCTTTGAGCCCACCACATAATATGTACCGTATTATAAATATATTATATATATGTTTGTCTGTGAATTTAGTAAATATTTTACATGTCGCCATAATAATATTTTCTAGACTCAATGGTTTATTAAATTCTTGAAACAGTAAATGCATAGGGGAACCGCAATACCAGAGCTAGAAGATGTTTAGTGAATGCATATGGACCGGCGGGCAATCTGCATAATGAGAAGTCAGGTTATTGCGCGGATCGGTCCAAGTCGGCAATTTCCCGATACAATTGCTATGAACTCACTTGCATTATGGAACATTGATTTTGAAGAATTTTTTTAGATTCATGATATTTGCCTCTTCGTCTGGTGTAATATATTTTTTACATATATGACAACGCTATTAAGTTGATAATATTAGCAAAAAGCAATTTTACATAAAAGAAATCAATAGTTCTGCTGTCCTCGGTTTTATTTAAAAAGTTTTCAGAAGACTCTCATTGCAATTACCAATAAAATTATAGTACCTGGGCGTTAGGGCTATTACAACAGCCTTCTTTTATCGCCAATTGGGTATAAGTATCCACTGAAAAAATTCTAGGTTAGCCATGTGAATAGCCAATTTTCTATTTGTAACATCAACGCTGAAATATATTTTTATTATTTTGAATTATTGTTTCGTTAAATTTATTACAACCGATATAAAAAGTTTGCTCCTAAACTAGCAATGTGTGCTTTTGCTATTAATTTGCGAAAGGCTCTTTTCCACCGAATCGTTGAAAAGTTACAAATATGTTTGTCAGGGTATAATATTTTGGGACAGGTGATATCATTTATGTGACACTAAACCTCCAATTACAGTCCGATTGATGTTCGCGATCTCACTCTGTCAAAGATCAAATTTCGTCCTAAAACAAGCCAATTCACGCCTCCATCTTCCTGACAACTTTCTTTTATTTCCCGAGGCATTTGACATATTTCTTTGGAACCGGGTAGAAAGATTTTATTGACCGGTTATTATTTTATTTTATGGACAACTCTTATTTCACAGGCCCTAAGAACAAGTTACGGGTTTTGTCGGGCGATTATTGGGTCAATCTTTTAGCGATTCCTGACGCTTTTATTGAATAGTATTCCAAGTTGAATTGTCGTAAAGGTTATGTAATATAATTTCGTTGCCATTTTTTCACTTTTTGCTATGTTTATTGACTTTTGTGAGATCATAAACAAACCTTGATAATTATTTCTTTTATTCAGAAATTCTTATAATTTTAATTGCTGTTTCTTTTTATCAAACATATTCACGAGGTCAACTGATTTTTTTTCAAAAAGTGCAACAAATAAAATATTTATCCTTAGCTATAATGATTCATTCAAGATTGATTATCAAATCACAATTTTATAAATTATTATGATATAAAAAAAAATTATTGAATATTAACCACAAATAATCATAAAAAAATTAACAAAATGTGAATAAAATAACTGTTTTTATAATATAACAGGCATCTTTAGGCATTTTTATTGAAATTATATTTTTATCTTTAGTTTTTCTTTTAACACAAAATACTTACTATCCTGAAAACGAAAACTGTGAAACTCAGAGATTACGTACATTGGACAGTGTTAAATTAAATAAAAATAGAAACTAAAGTAGTGTCTGTAGTGTTTTCTATCAAAGAAAATTACGAAGGGCACATAGACGGAGGCGCTCCCTCCTTTCTTTAAGGCAGGTGCTCCCAAGCTCTATAAAATCCTTTTCCTCGCAACATATCGTTCTTTTCTTCCCAAATTGCGGCCATCCCGACGCGGCAGACACGTCCAGGTAATAACGCAATAAACCACTGAGAGCTTCCCCTAGAAAAGCGATCGAGTTTTCCTTCAACCTATCGAGGAGTAGTTACACAATTTTCTTTTCCGATGCACTTCAAAACAAACCTTATTTTCATTATGTTTCTGTTTGTTTTCCATTTACCGGTTATATTTGGAGAGCGGTGCGCAATCGGTCAGGATGCTTGACCACAGCGCCGTTTTTCGCGGTGCAGCCGCAGCCCTGTGGCCATCACTTTGTGTAATTGAAAACTCGATGTGCACTTGCAGTGAACACCCGCTTACAAATAAATCTTTTACAACCACAGTGACGCTGTTTTATGTACAAACTACACGTGTCTAAAGTACCGAAATAATAAATATCGTAACATTAAAGAAAATGTTAAAATTACAATCATTTTGTGATTTGTATAGATGTTACAATACGAAAAATACAATTTTGCCGAATTCAGCATTATAACAGTTAAATCTTTTGCAGAAATATTTACTGTATTTTGACTTCCTACCCCGTGTTAAATATTTGAATTATAAAATATTTCAAACATTTGGCGCTTCGTATAAAGTTAACAATTTTTTTTTATTATTTATAATTAATTACTATAATATACATATGTACGTTACATTTCATTTTGATGTTGCTTTAAATAAAACTCATTTATTTGTCTTATATCATGTATTTTTTTATATCCTTATTCTTACTTAAGCTTATAGAAAATTAATTTCGTTTATTGTATTTTTATAAAGAAAAGAAATTATTAAACAGAAAGGAATATGAATTTTATTACTGGATTTAAAAAGTGGAAAGTGCATCATGTTTTATTATTTTCCTTTAAATTTGTTATCCCTCTGTTCGTAGACGAACCATTAACTAATCGGCTCGGCGGCGTGCAGCGTAACATAAAACCAAAATTATAATCCAACATTAAAAAACGAAAATCTACATGCGCTTCTTATGAATATACACTAAAATATTTCGCATGTATTTTTTTTAAGTAATGCACTTAGGAATCTATTAAGAATCATATACTTCAAGTGGGCTGCAATTGATGCTTAAAATATCTACCATTTTTTATATTGAAATCGATTAACCAAAATATTCGATGGTGGAAAAATATAGCAACATAAATTACCAATTAAATTAAAATGGTATGCAAATTGGGGAATAACTGTGTCGATTTATTACAGATCGAATTCAATGGTTTCATATAAACTTCTGTTTTGTGACCGAATGTATGTTCCTGTTAATACGTAATTCAGGAAAACTGAAAAGAAATATATAACAGAAAAAGTTTGATTTTTATTATTCAAACAAATTGTAAGCGTACATCTCTTTTTTTCATGTGTTTCAAGAAGAATGTTTATCGCATACTTCTAAAATGGCCTTGGTTAACTATGATGATAAGAGAAAGTAAATCAAAGTCGACTTATTACAAACCTCATTATAAATTTACAAGTAAAGCCAAATATTAAAGCAGGTGATATTTTGGGGTAACGAAACCAGTTAAAGTATACGGAACTAATTCGATGATCGAAGCCAAGGTATAAAAGTCTCGAAGCAAAGTGTAAATTAATGACCTCACATTGTCAACTGTAGCTTTTAATTTTGATGATAAAGAAAATTATTTCTGTTACATTCACTTCATTTATAGTTAATAAAAAATTCCAATATTGCATCTAATTTTAATTTATCTTTTTACAGGTAAGCGAGATCTATTTTTCGTGGATCGACGCATGTACGTAAGTGATAGTTAATAAAACTGAGGTTAACGTCCGGAAGACTTACAATTTTCAATATGTTAAACTGAAACTCGTAGACCTTAAAAGTTGGTCTCGTAGCACCGTAACCCCGTAGCACCCCATCTGTAGTAAATCTTTTAATCTCTTTACAATGGTCCGACGTCATAAATTTGACATCTGTGACTTTTTTATTACGATATTCGAAAACGTGTCCCTCCCTATGGTATGATAAAATCGTGTTTTATGGACGCACCTCCTGTCAGTTCATTATTTTACTCCATTTTATCAATTAAATTGACGCTTAAACCGTGGATGCGTGGATGTAACAGAATAAAATCTATGAAATCATTTAAACTGTATTGTAGTCAGTAAATAAGAAAACATCCTTATAAAAAAATATTAACGCAAATGTATCATGAATAGGAGATTTATTAAAAAGGGCTTTTGTTGAAGATTTAGGAGAAATTTCAATTCACAAAAGTTCTATAGAGTTCTGAAGTGGGAGGTTAATGTTTATATTGTGATTTGTATGTATTTGCCTTGAAGTGGTTCTATTAAAGGTCGCAATAACGAGAGTCTCCGATGAATAGATAATATCCATTCGTTTTAGACCCTACCATGAGTCGACGATTCCTGAAAAATTGCAAACAACGCCATTATAATCTATTGAATTTATAATTTTATCACTTATTTGATTTTTGTAGTTATTAATTTATAAGATAGTTATTTAAATACTTAATGCAAAAAACGACAAAATATTTCTTTTTAATGCTATTATGTATATAATTTAGGTGTACCAGAAATGCTTTCTAATATGTAGGCTAATGATGTTCAAAAAATTTTGATAACCAAACTAATGACATCAATGAACACATGTATACCAAATATGTTTAAAAATAATTACCCAATTCCAATTAATTACTTATTAAAAATATATTAACTACAGCCATCAAAATCCAATTAAATACTGCAACATGACTAAACACCGAATGAGATAACATAAGAAAATCTTCAGTTTAGTAAAATTTATTATTGAAAAAATACTTTTTAATTTTTGCACGTGTTAAACGCTATACTTGCGACGTCTTCCCACATAATAAGACTTACCCTTCAATATTCCCTCCTACACTATCGTTAGACGCTATCGCAAATTAACGATCTGAGAGACCGTTCCGCAAAATGAGGTTTACAGCGAGAACTCATATTTCGGTACGATAATACGTGATTAGTAATGAAATAATGAGGGTTCCTATTACATTATTACGAGTAACACTACCTCTGATAATAAAATTCATCCCAAACTTTACGTATTGCCGATTATTTACGAAAATATAAATATACTTAATCATAGGTATTATTTAATTTTTTTTGCTATATACAATAATATACGTCACAGCCATCTATGATTCAGGGCTTCTATAAAACTTGCTGAAAAACTTGCATTTTCAGTGTATTAAAGAAAAGTTTTAAAGAAACATAATTTTCTTATTTGTATTTGATATCAGTGTACTTACTATGCAAAATAATAATGTTGACTATAAAAATTTCGTAATGTATATGCTTAAATTCTAACCTTCATAAAAAATATAAGTGGATAAAATTAATTCAAATTTAAAAAGGGTTCTGTTTCGTACCTATATCTTAAGAGTTACTCATATAACTGTATCCAATACGGTTTTAAATGTGATACACATTAACTGGAGAAACATTTTTTTAATGTAAGGATACTTGAGATTAATGTTGTATAAATAAAAGATTAAAAATAAACGTTGGCTTCAGAGAAGGCCTTTAGTTTGTACCTTAATAACCCATAGAAGGTAACGAACACTTCCCTTTATTGCGACACTCTTAATACTGATTCTCTTTTCTCCGACTCGAACATTTTTATGCTCATCCTTAAAACTTTTGCAATCCACTTATATCAGCCGTGAAACGCTAAGCAAATATAAAAAAGTTTTCATGTCTAATCTACTGGCTTTCGGGATTGAAATATTACCAGCCGCTCTTTTTAATAATCCGCGTTAAATCAATTTTTATTTATACACGACTTAAGACGACCGCTACGCACGCACTCGTGATTTGCAATCTCATCTCTTCCCCATACGGGGGAGGGATTTTTGTTTTCTTAAATTACGTCATATATTTTTGTTGTCAAACGTCTTTTGTTGTTGCTGAATTTAATTCGTATACACTATTGGATGAAACGTCCGCACCGTATTGTAGGTCGCTTGATAAATACATGAGCAAAATAATTTCGTTCATCCTACAGTTATATTTGTTGCCACCGTTGAGGCGCGCTGGGAATTCTTATCAACCAAACACAGCACTTTGATTACATAAGAAAGGAATATTTTAAGAAGCATTTGCGTGCTTTGTGTTGTTTGACGGCATGTATATAATTTAACGAGAGACGTTCGAGCGTTCGTCTTACAATATTACCGTATTACTATCGTGTTTCATGTTATTTATTAAATAATAGATTTTATTTTTAAAGAAACAAAGTTTCCAAGATAGATTTTATATACAAGAAAAATAATCTATAATCTATTAAATATTGAGTGTGATTTTAAAGATATGTTATTTATATTTTTTAGTTACTTTTTAGATATAAAACTTTAAGTATGTTGTGCTAACAGAATTATCACTCATTTATAAGCCTAAATTTATTCATTGAAGTATTTTATGATCTATCTATATTGATCTTTATTAAACTTATCTTTATCAATAAGTTGCCATCTTTATCAGATTAGTAGTTTTAAAGAATAATGCGGTTATACAAACATACATGCACAATTAAAATTTCAGTGTCATTTACAAAAATCTTAATTATTTGTATCTCTGAGTATATTCCAACTACACACCCACATATTTATTTATGATTGAACTAATAAACAACATAAATTAAGACAATATTAAGAGAAAAGTTTTCTATGGAATTTATTCTAGTCATTGAAATCTGATTTGAATCGATCGCACCCCCCATTCGCATCACTTATTCACCGTCCCATAAATACTTAAACTCAATCGTGAACTAAGAAACAGCGTGCCCGACTAATGATATTGTAGTTATTTTGAGTGCTGGTTAATACATTACAACGAAAGCATTCTTTAATCACACTTACAGAACTCGCATTCAACGAAAACAAAGATATAATACGGTTTGAAGAGAATATGTTATTATGATTTACAGAACGTATATGCATGTGTTAGTTTATAAGCACTTTTCAATATTACATTGTCTGCATGTGTTAAATTGTTTTATATGGCAATATAAATGTTACCAATTTTATAGTATCCATCCTCTAATAGAACTATAAAGGCTGTAATCGTAAAGTTTATTTCGTTTACTACATTTGGGGAATGGAATATCCTAGGAGTATGTTCTTGTTTTTCCTTAAGTGGCGTTGTGTTAGTGTGTTACTTATGATTTTATTACGAAGCGTGATGTTCTGGGTACGTTTATGGAGACGTTTTATATAGACGAATTGGTATATAGAAGGTTTTTTATAAATCTTAAACATTTTTTACCTTTTACAATATCGACTCAATTAATTAAAATATACATTACAAACTTAAGAGACGAAATAAAGTAAATTACCGATAACAATTACGAAATGTTGCTTAACCATCTTTTATTGTCTGAAAAAAAAGTATTTTTTCGGAAGGTAAACGTCTAAAGATGAAATAAATTATATATTAACAAATAATTATAATTTAAAGAAAGTAGCTTTTAATTTTACTATTTCATAAAACGTTTCGCACTTTGCCAAAAATAATATTCAAATCATACCTCGAATTCCATTTACATAACTTATTTACTATCTAACTATGAAAACATGCATAAGAGTCTTAGTATTATTAATCTCTGAGAGACAATTTCCTTCCTAAAACATTTTGTGGGACTCGGCCCTTAAATCCTCGCCGTGTTTGTTATACATACTTGACCCTATCTTGGAAATGAAGTAATCTCTATGTTTTATACGTTGTTTGTGTTTAATATAAAGTATACAAAAAAATACATATAGTTTATATGCAAGATGTGAATATTTCGAATCTTCTTGTATGTTAACTTTCGTTTCATAAACTCTAAGCTGGCCATACACGTAGCGACTTGTCAGAAGTCGATGCACACGTGCCGGTAATTAGCACACTGACAGCCAAGGCTGAATACATGAATCAATTGACTGTTACGATGGTGACAGCTGCGTGGTAGAACAAAAAGGTTAATCTATTAAGGTTCTTTAAGAAAATAAATGTATGTCATATGAAAAAATATCATGTTTAACTTCAGATACTTAATATAAATGACAAGAAAATAGTTTTTTATTATAACATAAATGAGATATGAAAAAAGTACAAAATATAAAAACTAATATTTCAATTATGTTTAGCTCCAAAAATATTAAAAGCTACACTTTCTGAGAGTAAATAAAATCATGATAGTGAAAGATTAAAAGTATTGAACGATGAAAACACCTTCGCTCCAGTGACCTGCGATACTGTTTCCACTGGAGTATTGTAAGTCGACGCGGACCAGAAATAATATCAAATACCTTTCCAAGTGGCTGATCGGCAACACTGTTCTCTCTTTGATTTTATTCCATTCATATGAAGTACCGTTCAAAATAAATATTATTCATTACACAGATTCTATTTTATTATGAAAATATACTATTATTATTTTAAATTATATTAAGATAATAATTCTCCATCGTCACTTGTTTTTACGTATTGCTATTCGAAATGGATTTATGTGTTTATACTTTGGCCTTATTTTTTTTTATTAAAAGAAGGTATATTTAAAATAGATTTCTGTCAAATTGATATAGATGTGTTGGCGTCGAGGTTGTTTTTGTTTCAATCATCTCTCTTTAACTGTTTCTAATTTATTTCCTTAACCAATAAAAATCTGTTATTTGTGTTATTTTAAATATGGTGTTTAGTTTACGTGAAATGCTATTTCGACTCCGATACACTCATGATGAACGTGGTTGTGTCCATGACGAAAATGACGAGGTGAGACAAAAAATATATTATGTACTGAGGATGTGTTTAATTATAGTAAGATTTATATATTTTATCAATAAATATTACTAACAAGTACATGCGTTCATTCTTAAGTCTGTTAGAATAAATAAATAAAATTCCATGCACTCTAAAACATATTGATAATATTTTATTTTTTAAACAAAAAATATTTTCCCGTTGTAACAAATTGGTGACAATGATAAAAGTTGGTGGTTTACCGATGATATTGAAATAGTATTATAATTGCTGTTCATATTTCCAAGTGTATAATAAACGAAGAAAGAGTTAGCGAAGATTTATAAAGTTCTTTTCTATTGTAACTTTGGTTTGGTAGTTGCATTGCTACGTCACGGGCTGAACATTTGTCAACGCTAGAGATGGTACCCGGTAACAAGGACGATGTCTTAGATGTATTTTCTTTACCTGAAAACATGTGTTATCGAAATATGAATGTAAACATTTGTACGAGTATTTATATCAAGTAAAAAATTCGTCGTAAAAAAATATAATCGGTGTTTTGAATCTACTAGTCCGTTCAGTATAAGTATTACTGATGTTTGTTTTGACTGACATACATATAGTGCATGGTATTCCTGTTGAGTAAAAACTAATCGCAAACATAAATCAAATGGCACTGAGAGGCCGGAAATTGGTAGCGCTCTGTCCCTTTCTAATGTAACCTGTCATAGCTTGTTTGGCATAGATTGTTTGAAATTAGACTTGCTTTTATGTGCGTGTATTTTATCATTCTTCTATGCATTGAAATTTATTGATTATGATTTTCAGTAATATATATTTAAAAAAAGTTAGTATACATTGTTTGCTGAAATTAAAATGCTCGAGTAATAAGTTTATGGCGTCTGACAAATATTGTTCGCCGCCCGGTCTAATCGCGATTGTTTCGAAACAGTTTTAAATTTCATAATGGAACTGGGTATTAAGGTTTAATGTGCCGACAATAGAACGAGACGACCAGTAAAAACTTTGCCACTAGACACCAGCAGTGAATACCGACGTTTAGCTAACCCTCCACATAGTTTACAAGTAAATTTCAATAAAAACAGAATTTATGATAGTAAAACATATATAACTATCCACTCTAACACATAGCTTGGAGATTTCAAAAGTAAATACATTTGAAATAAATGTGTCTTCCTTATTAATAATTAAATTTGATTCTAATGATTTCTGTATTAATTTCATCTTCTATAATTTATTCTCCGACTGCTTTCTAATGACAAAACCAAAAAACAAAGTGTATTTTAAGTTTTATGTATATACGATACATAAAAATCAGCGTAGTAACACTCGCATTTTTACTAGAATACGCACGCCGGATGTCCATAAACACAGATTGTTTCAAACATCGTATCACATTCAATAAATAGAATACACAATTCAACGTTAACTCACTAGCATCGCATTCCACACGTTTACTAGTTAGTAGTAATTGGTATTCAGTGCAATGGAAGCGCCTACGAGGGAAATTAAAAATGATTGTATTGCCTGGCATACCTGCGTAGCTATATAAGCATTTATTGAGTGTAAGCGATGCTGTGCTCCGAGCTCTTTTGGATCCAACAGCTAAATGGAATCCAATTTTTTTACACAGTTTGAAAAACTATTAGCCAATTTTTTTCTAGAAATCCTGCACGCTGTTTAAATTGAAACGGCTGTAATAATTATTCCAATAGCTTTTAATTTCGCGAACATTAAACGTTTACCGTTGGTAGGTAGGCATTGTTTCATTATTAATTTTGACAAAGTAAATATTTTCACATAATTAATTTAATTAAATGTGCTTTCATAATACGTCATCGAGTTACATAATTTTCAAAACCTTTCATCATTACTCTGTTAATATTTACTTTAAAAAGTTAAACACTCGGAATTGCACACTTTTCCACCAATTAATGTTACGTTAAAAACTGACCAACAAAGGGCTGTCTGTCGTCGTTCGAATAAATTCGTAAATGTTTACTCAACACATCGGCCGTGCTGTGTGCATCAATTAAAAATATATTACTCGCCGGGTTTACTTCCGTGCGGTGTTACGTTCACTGTATTTTGTAATCTTTTCGAACGAATAAAATACTTTTTATATGTATATATTATATAGATATATGCTATGCCCGTATATCAGATAAAATTATTGAAACAATTTCAAACGAGGAACCTTTTGCCTAAATTGTACAATTCTAATTCTAAATATTCTATCTATACTAATAAATCTAAGCTAATAATATCCTATATCAGAAATATAACTAAAACTGAATATTCATATTCATTGCAAGACTTTTTGACAAAAATGGTATGTTTAATTCAAAGTACATTTAGTCAAATTTGCATATGAATCTGCATTTTCATTGAAAATTTTCAGTTTTTCAATATTGTTGAGAACGTTAAACTACGGATAATATGTATACGTCATATTTGATACGGAAACATGTCGGCACATATGAGGGGACGATTTTTTACACAATTACCATTGCACATTTTTGACCTTTTTTTTTTAACTTTCGGAACATACAGAATGTTCGAATAACGTAGAGCTTTATAAGTTAGATAGAAACCTCGAAAAACTAGTAAGCTAAAATACTCTCCGATACTTCAGTTTGTCCGCAATTAGTACGATAGTGCATTGCTATAGAGTGTACTGTATAGCTATTTCTGTGGTAGGACTGTTATTGATTCCAGCGGTAAGCGGTTGTGGTCCCATGTGAGACAAATAGGCAATAAAATCAATTGTCTGTTATATTAAACTTCCAACTTCATCTTAATACTTCCTAAAACATTACGTCATCATTATGTAATTGTAATTAATAGTCATGCACTGAAAAGAATATACAAATTACAAATTAACTATTATAAATAAAATATAGAAACATATTAGTAAATATTTATACAATTAATTAGCATACATTTTAATCATATGTCATCCTACACTTATATTCTAACTTTTACCGCCACTCTTGCATTCCTTGTAATATTTTTGAAAAGTCATAAAACTCGCATCTCGGTTTCTATTAATATATATTTTTTTATGTTCTTTACGTTTTTTATTTTATAACATAAAAGAGACGAGACCTTAATTATGGTAGAAGTTGAATATTCTTTCATTCCGAAACAGATACGGAGCACCCTAAAATAGGTCATCCGGTGGAAGACCGAGAAAAAAAAGGAATCGATACAAAACGCTTACAACAAATATTTTGATTGCTCCAGCGGTAATTGAACCATGCTTAGGAGAGATTAAAAAGAAACCATCTTGAGTATACACGTATATGTCAATGTTTTAAACGTGCTTCATATGTTTACATGTGTTTTACGAAAGCAGTTTGAATATTTTAAAACCAAAGATAGCGATATGTTTATCTCGGTCTCATCTCGATATATTTATTGAGGGAAGCTGCGATCGAGATCTTCCCTTATTGATTCCAGTCGAAGATGTAATCTTATTTGTCTGTTTATTGATATTGACTTGTTTTTGTAAATTATTGAACGCTTACTTTTTTATTACTTTTCTATTGATGGTATTTATTTTAAAAGAGTACATTAACATATTCATTTTAAATAAAAATGTTAATGTATCATCAACTTTGGTAATATCGTTATGTGATTACTTATGTTCGATATACATGTATCGTTATCCGATGTTGGCTTTTCATCAACATGATAATCGTTCAACAACACCGTTGTAACAGACTGCCGCAGACCTGGCTAAAATTAAATAAAAATAATCAGCAAAATGAACTTTAAGAGTAATTTTTGTTGGATGTTTATTAAAGCAACGTTTTGGCGAAGGTCGTTACGTATACTCAAAGTGCCTATCGTTATAAAAAAGTTTTCTGAATAGGAGTCATTAAATCCTATGCTGGCTTTTATAATAAAAGCAACTCGGAGCTTTGTTTTTAAAACCTAATTAAATTCAGCGTTACATACTTGTAATTAACCTTAGTGTCTTTACGTTCATAAAAGGTTTTTACTGGGACACATGGTATCATGAGCTATTTAAAGATATAGTATTTTTTTTTTCGTATTTAGAAATGGCGTTAATAGGGTTCATTTCAAATTACAGTGGAAAATAACATGAACGTCCCGCTGTTGTTATGCTGCACTAATAGGTACATAAGTTTAAGCTGGGGTCTAGCTTCGGGCTAACCAGAACCTAGCTTTATCTAATCTTGCTAATAATATCAGAGCAGGATATTCTCCTTCGTTACTTCAATAAAAATAATATCGTACGTGTAATTTAATAATTTTTTTAAAGTTAATTGTATTGTTTTCTTAAACTATAAAACTCCTGGTATATTTTTTGGGTTCGGTTCGTTTAAAACTCGACACGTTTACTTTGTTGCCATTTATATATGTGATGTACAAAAACCTATATACTCGAGTAAGAAATTTTTTTATGTACATAATAAATAAAATACACAAATTGTGTTCCAACTGTCATCCGTTCTAATACAATTACAATTAATAAATAAATATTAAAAATTAATAAATAAATAATAAAATAAATTATTTAAAAAAATCTCTTATTTGGCAACATCAAATAATAGTTTAAGTAATGATACATTGAGGTACATCAAATAAATTATTTACTACAGTCTTTATAAAAGATTTGTAAAAAAAATGTCAATAGTGAAATCTGTTTTATGCGGTCCGTAAACTAGCTGCCAATGTACTGTAACTTGTTTGATATATGAACCATTCGCGCAACCGCCGTGGGATCCTCTTAATGATACCCAATAAAATCTTTTCCGTCCCAATATGTTCTCCCAATTTTGGACAGAAAAAGAATACTAATTTACACTACGGATGAAGTGGGTACTTAAGAAAGCGCCTTTCTGTCTTGTTACGTCTAGTTGGAATGGAATTTCATTTTTTATAAAAAATAAAATTTATCATATAATGTTTTTTATCAACTCGGGTTTAATACAAAATAGCAATTTCAGTTCTAACTTGGTATCTAAATTATTTAAAGAGCCTCCATTCAAGTTGAGTGTTAGTACATTTAAAGGCTATATAATTCAATGGGTAAACAACATCTTTTAGTGTGGGCCATCGATAGTGAAAACGTTGGGTGGTTATGTTTCCGTCGTCTATAAGGATTTATTGCAATAACGTTTCACCCGCTGCGGACAATCGTCTGTTTTCGCAAAAATAAATCCTCCGAAAGTTTCCATCGCGGTTAATGTGATAGTTTTTACTTTGAATTCACATATAGGCAAAACTGTTTGAATTCGTTTTATGAATATTAGGAAGGAAATCAAATCGCGGTTATGTATTATTTATTTTGTTTCTCTAAACTGGAGTCAATAAAAATACTGAATAATATGCGAATTAGTGTAATAAATAACTCAATTAGTTAAAAAGGAGTCAGGTGGAAACTGCAACCGCAGACCGCTGTCATTGTCAGGCGTTACAGGATCTGGTTAGTAATGAAACAAATAATTAACTGTAATTAATTTTAATTAACAGATTTTTATATTCATAATTATCTATAAAATGACTCTGTAAATAATTAAGGCTATACAGAATGTCATTAATATATCCGTGTATCCGTTAAAATACAATTTTCTTAAAATGATAATATCTTGGTGTAAATATTTATGTTTTAATTTCATAGTATTCAAAATATTTGGTAGCTTAGGATATTATTAAGCATAATTACATATTAATCCTATAAATCAATTAGTACGATTAGTCTTACAATACAAACAGATCTATATTGATGGCAATAATTATATTACTATTCTTTGTGATATAAATTTACTTCAACTAAACATACCATATATGTATGTGTACATTGACTGAATGATTGTCATACATTATTGTAAATATAAAATATATAAATGTACTCAGAAACGAACAAATATGTTACAGCAAATAAATAAACCAAAACCTAGCAGACTACGAAGTTGTTATTCAACCCAATATTACAGGCATTTTAACTTTATACGACTCTTTTTTTAATAGTATGGGCAAAAGTGTCTCGTTTCTGTTTCTGATTTTATTTGTCCAATGCAATGCAATGAAAGATTTTACAAAGAAATATATACATACATATATACTTATATTTGAACTATTAATAACATTAACACATATTACTAATAGCATATGACATACATACATATGCATATAACAATAAATGTTGCATACGTTGACGAAACTGATTTTTAAAATCATAATGAGATCTAAGACTTTCACATGTATTGATTGAAATCGGAGTAAATCCGAAAATATTAGTTTTATTTTAAAATTTTCTTATATATCGGTCTTTATTTTGGCTTGATTTGAAAAATATACAGACCCGAAGTTCTGAACATTTCTTTTTTAATAATGTTGGCCCAATGTAATGATTTGTATTATTCTTTGTTACAGGTAAGCTGAAAATACAAAAGCTAAGTTGACGAAATCATGTTTTTCAACAATATCACATAAATCTTTGCAAGATATTCAACCTGAAACCTTGATAAAATAATCTACCCATCTATGTTGAATCTGAAACCCTAAAACTACTTATTCATTTCTTTTACTTAGAAATATATTTGTTGAGATATAACACTGCCATAGCCGAAAAAAAATCTGCACTTGCGTAATCATTGAAATGTCAGGAAAAATGGAGAATATACTTTTTGGTCTAATAAACATTAAAAATAAATTCACAAAAGCCTAAATATTAAGCCTGAATAATCTAAATATTGTATCTATTCACCTTTTTGCACGAATATTTTGATTGTACTGTTAGAGTAAGAAACCACTTTTCTGTACAAAAGTTTCCCTTATTACGCGTCTCCTATAGGATATGAGGAAATTGGTCCGATGGCTTTATATGAAAATCTCACGTAATCTTCGAGACCCACAATATTCTACACTTGGCAATTGTGTCGCTTGTAATATCATTTTTATTCAATTATTCAATAAGATTTTCATCTTCCGTAATTCATAAAATATATATTGTATTATATATTTTTGAATTGTTACTTTAAAATAAATATGTGTACCAGTACCGCGTTACATGTAACAACAAATAGAAAACAACGATCCAACACTGATAGACAATACGGAAGTAATGGATTATGAATTTGGTGATAACTAACTGAAAATGCAGTATAGGTATGTTGAATAACCGAATAAAAATTGACGGCTACGTTCAGCGCTAGACTACACTGAAGCGTTACAGGTGCAGTCGGAATTACTTGAAATGACTTGGATCACCCTTCAACGGCCGTCGCCACACGCCAGTTATGAAACTTCCAACAGTGGAATCCCAAATCACGCTAGAGATTTTTGCGGCTATAAGCAGATTTTTTAAAGAACGGGATTTTATGTAGCCGGAAATGTGCCCGTTCCAGTTTATTTCTGAGCCGTATTGCTTTTGAAATTGCACTGTTTCATTAGTTATGAGCTATTTAAAGATTCTGGGTTAATGCAACATTTTCTTAACTTCATGTTTTTCTATCGATTTTCCATAATAAATTCATTATTTACACAAAACTCTATTTTTATATCCATCGTTTTAACAAAAACCCAAGGAAACAAACAAGCTAAACAAGATTTAAGTGCCTTAAGAACAACATTTATTTTATTTGTGATCTAGGCTATCATGGAAGCCAATAAATGATCGTCTAAAGAAGAACAATTAGCAGTTGCAAAAGAAAAGTAAGGAATTAAATGTTTTATTCATTCCGTTAACGAGAAAATTACTGAAAGGGCGGCGATAGATCGGATTGCAAGAGAACACGAGGAACCTTTTGTGTTTAGGGAGAAGTGGCCCCAAAAGGCTAGGTATCTTCACCAATTAAGAAAAGCATCTTACTCGAGTATCTCATTGCGTTACGACCAAATTTCATAACTAATCGATAGAGCCATTATAGATAAAATGGTATGCCTTAACGTTGTTAACAATTTATGTTTGGAATTTAGGAATACTTTCCATTATAAGGCTAAAATTTACCGCTTAGGTTAAATGCTTAAATGCGGGTAAGCGAGTGGATTTCTATGGATTCCTTTTAATTTTATAGATATGAAATATTTTCTTGAAATATTCAGTCTTTCGTTGAGATTATTTTCCATTTAATCTCAAATTTGTGATATAATATTGTTTTCATTAGACACTTCAAAACAAAATATTTTAGACTTTTGACTGTATGTATGTAGACTGCAAAATGCCTATTTAAAATTGTATTCCATTCATAAAGGTGGTGAAAACTTTTATGTATAGAAGTTAAAAATTAATAAACGTACGTACGTTACGTACGTAACTATTACAGTTTACAATCGGTAACACTTTTGTAGAAGGAAAATAGTTTTCAGATACTCTGTTAATATGGTGTAGATTAATTTGGTAGTGGTTCATGTAGAATTCAACAATATGATAAGATTTAAGTATAAGTGTGTTTTTACAACTGGTCTGGTTGTTAAGTTTCTAACAAAACAATAAATCTAAGCACCCAAGATTGGTGGCTAATGACGTAAACTTTCCTACAAATTCCGAATGGGCTGTAAAGAGTGAGAATTTGCATCGTGAATATTTTTCGTCAACAATTAGCCGGTTAGGCTTTTGTCTGTTAGCAGGGGTTGGTTTTAACGACGTTTTAAAAGATTTTAACCCCAGACCGGGGGCTTATCACGAACGTGCTCGCCTGCTTGTTACAAAAACCCCTTTATTAACTTTACGATGTCTTTAAAGAATAACAGATATAATAAATACGAAGGTTCATTTTACTACGTGGCGGTTTTATGTGAAGTAAAATCATTTTACAATCCTAAATTTTGGTAAAATACATAATTCGATATAAAACATTTGAATGTTGTTTTTTTGAAAATTAATAAAATTTTATGGTCATATATAAATAAGATACTCTTTTGAATGATGACAATATATCAAAATGATGGCTAAATAAAATCATAATAACATTATATTAGAATAAACATCGTCTAATTCAGGGTTGTAAATCCAGTGCTAGCGAAATCCGTCAGTACGCATTCACAGTTTAATTAATAAGAGGCTCTTTGTGTTGTGTTCACGAGTTAACTGATATACCGTGCGCATTTATAAGGTCAAAACCAGATGCTGTGAACTTTAACAATTACAACTGAGCATCGCCTTCAGGCAACTTCTCATTGATTGGGTTCTATAATGTTCACTATTAGGAACTTCAAATTTATTTCAACTCGTTTCATTTTCCTTGGTAAATCTTATTTTATATAGCAATATACCTACAAATGGGTATATACCTACATATAGTTGATAACTGAATAGACTTAAGGTATAGAAATTAAAATTTATATCATTTAATTTTGTTAATTTTCACATAAAAGATACATATTAAATATTTCAAACAATCTAACCATGATATAACAAATCATAAATATTCAATACTCTTGACTATGCTATAATCGTACGTTATGTAAAATTAAAATTGGTTGTGTAAAAAGGATTATAATACGTTTAACTTTAGATTTCCCTATCCTACGAGATTATAAATTATATTTGTAAAATACATGTACAGATGAGGGTTGTATACAGTATAGATATAATAGTCCTTTGTCGACATTGGTCGAGCGATGTCCGTTGAAATGATTTATGTTTGCAAACCAGCTTGTACCGCTGTGGCCACGTTAGCAACTACGGCCAACTTTGTCCACTTTCATGGACAATGTATTCACTAAAGCTTCTATGAAGTTACGATGTATGCTACGTGCAAATGCAAATGTGCTTACTACAGATAACTTTTTATGTCTAAAACTGTAACAATAAATAGTCCTAAATATATGATTCCACTAAATAAAACATGTTTATGCGAATGAAAATTACGCAGGTGCGTTATGTAAACATTGACGAAATCACTCCCGACTCCTTAGCTATGAATAGAAAGGAAAATATATCATTGAATAAATGACTACGCATTTGACAAACGAGCATTCACAGCTATATCCCGAGGTAAACGAGGAGAATGATCCTCCCTAGCGTATTATAAATAATATAGAAATTTCTTAGGGGCCGCGAAAATGTACTGGATTTGACGTATATTATTTGAGTTCTTGTTTCATTTATATGACATCATTTTGAGTTAGAAACTTTAGTAGTTTCGACTTTGTACGTAAAAAACTTTTAAACACACAAGTGTCTTAAACGAGAACCTAAGTTATTACGGTGGAATTTCGATATGATGTCTGTATTTTTAAAACAGTTAAACGCAATTTTCTTCATAAATAACCAATTTAAATTGTATATAAGTACGTAACGTGAACAAGAAAGCAAATTATAAAACAATATTGAATTCGTTTCTTATTGTTGTATGTTGTTGGGGACATTATTGAATTAAAAAAATTCTACAAGAATCAGAACAAGAATCAGTCAAGACGAGACCTTATTGCCTATACTTGTTTTTCTTAAATCTCTCTGTGAACAACTCTGTTATGGCGAATCTTGTTAGCGTTTTAATCATTCTCTATGCCCCGGGAATAATGAGTTCTGTGTTTTCACTCCAAAACCCGGTGACTTTTGTTTAATGGAATGATAATACGAATGCTGGCCTCTTTGTAGTGAGGAGCCGAGAATATTGTTGTTTTTCCTCGGGCGGGTCACTTTAGTTTCCAAGGGTAATTCCATTGCTTTTCTAAAATTTCCTTTCTAATGGATTACGCGACTGTACAATATTAATGTTATTTTTCTTTTTAAAAATCCTTCAAACGAATTAAAAATAAATTGGTCCTTTGGATAAATATCTTTCATTTTTAAATGTTATTTTAAGAAAATCAAATATTAACTACGTTAAAATTGTTCATCTTATTATATGCAAAGTAAGAAAAAAATCTATTTTTCATGATTTAAGTAAAAAAAAAAACTAGTTCTGTGCTCTCGATATTATTAATTAATTGTATGAAATTAAATCTTTTCAGAATTCGGTGATAAGTTTTCTTAGTAAAATTTATATCAACTAACAAATACACTATATCAAAATATAATTTTAATACCTGAAATAAAAAGAATAAGAATATAAGATGCCAACAATGTTGTTTTAATATACTTAACATTTTGAAGCCAGTGTGTGGCTAAACAAATTTAATTATATCTCGGAATTAGCCACAATAGCTACCCCGAGAATGGAAAACTTCGAAGACCTCAACTTTAAACGAGTTTCCTGCAAGTGGGTCTCACAAAAAGTATTGTCTGTGAAAAAAATACCTTTTGTAGATTCTATCACAAATAGATTCACAAGTTTTTCACTGAGGTAAGTGCTCTCGTGATGTTTTTTCAATTTATTTTTCGTCACTGCAATAATATATCTAAGTTGATAAAAATGTTCTTTAACAGCAGATTAAACCAATCTGCATACGATTTCATTGCTTATGTCATCGAATCTATAATATTTATGACAGTAAGAAAAACAGTTTTAACACGAATGTTATGATAGAAACAAAAACAACAAGTCCTAAGTATAACTTGCCGTTAAAATCGCCAACTATGTAATCAATTTAGGAACGATACCCTATTTAATAACAAATTTACGTTCTCCCAGAGGTTTAGAATTCGTGAAGCGAAATTGCGGTATTGTATTAAATAAATTGTTATTAATGACCGTAACGCTCCCTACTTGTTGTAATAATAGCTGTCTGTATTTTGTTAACAGATATATTTTATTTGCATAGTAGTAGCAGACAAAATTACAAACGCCTTAACTTACTATATAGTCTTAGATCATATAATATTATTACTAACAAATTGTACGCCATTAATAATTATTTGCTTTCTTTTATTTTTCTTTGGTACCTTTGTAAACTAATAAAACTTTACTTCAGAGACTAAATTGTAAATATAATAATATTTGATGTTTCTTACTATTATTTTGATATTTCGTTATCGAGTGACAATAAAACTCCATTATTAACCCTATAATGTCCGTCAGTCACGACCGGCTTTGTTATTTGACTCGTATCTTTTTTAAATCATATGTTGTCACGACACGTTCCACTACATTTTTCATCTATCTATCATTTAAATTTCACTCACAATTTAGGTTTCAAAATTATTATTTTTTATTAAAATGTAACTAATATTTGTCGCATTTACTATGCGTTTATAATTATTTTAACAACAGACTCGAGACGTTTCAATTACTTTGCAGTAACCGTGATCACGGGCAGTCGACATAAGAATTTCTTATATTAAAAGCGTAGTAAATCCGAAAAATATTAGTTTTATTTCAGTGAATACTCGCGAAAGTTCTAAGATCTCATTAATTTTTTATTAGTTTTTAATATTTGTTAACGATAGACCCCAAGCACGTTTGATTTATTGTTAACTCTGTGATTTATTTTGAAATGAAAAATGAATAACTTCAATATTACTTTACTTGGTATTCAACCATATCGTATAGTCAAGAATATTGAATTCAATATACGAGTCACATGATGTTGTATGCCATAACATCTTGGAGAGCAAACATTCAGCAAAAGGGTCGTTTGCTATATTCATACTGTTTTACGATTTTGCTAAAAATACAATAAACGTAGCCAAAAGATAACCTGGGAGCGATGTGAGAGTTGTTGAATTTTACGATTCTGCTAAGCCGCCTTAAAGTGGGGCTCTTGCTGAATTTTTTGATTTATTTATAGAACGCCGTAGGTAAAAGGGTAGTCCAAAAACAATAAACCCAGAGCTTATCGGTGACACTCGATAAAGTGCTGTCAACTGCGATGAGATTTTTACCGCTTTCAATGTTTATTTTTTTTGCTTAATATCTCTCTTTATAATATTTCAATTTCAACTTATAACTTATTAAATAAATAACGTTACTGAAAAACATTTATTTTTCAATACAGTTAATTAAATAATTTCAATTAAAGTTGAACTCATATTTTTCCTCTTATTTGATGGACGATACTTTTATCCATCAAATAAATATGTTAATCTTTTCATCCGCCAAAATAATAAACAATGTTAATTTGTGGTGATCAGAACTTTTACACTATTCTTGGCATTAGGAGATCTATGTTTGATGATACAGAACCCATTAAGCTCTTGACGCTTTTACTTCTAACACGTCATTGTGATGTTAATTTGGGGCAGTGGTATGAATATGAGGGTGGCTCTCCCAACAAGCACTTTTTACCTTGCAGCAAAATTAATTTGAATAATACCTCGGATACGTAAGAAAATCCGCCGAAATGTCTTTTATAAGAGTTTCCGGCATAAAAACTCCGAAGCGAGTGTGGAGAATATTATCATTCCAATTTTTAAGAATCCTTTAAGTACTTGTTTATGTTTAATAAAGTTATAAGGAGCTCGTTTTAAATTGAAATATACAGAAAAGTTTTTTTTCGTTCTATTTATCTTCTTGTATGTAATACAAGATAATGCTAATTAAAAAATTGCTCCTCTATTATAAAGTCTGCCAATTTTAAATTCCTTACTTATGACTGGAGTACAAAAACGAAATTGGCTTAAGTAATCTCCGTTTTATAGAATATGTGAAGTGCGAGGGACGACAGCCAATTCAAATACGGCTTGCACTCAAAACGAAACGCAGCCACGTAGCAGACGTACGTGTTCGTCATAGAAATTTATGGGGTAATTTTTAAATGTGCCTTTTCCATTGCAACGCTCACGTTATTCAGCCGTGTTCATACGTTAGGGCACTTAGAGAAATCCAAAGCCACTTTCAAACACATGTAAGCTCTTGCATTCGTCACTACCATCGTTCTTAAGCGGATTAACTAAAAGCCTGTGAATATATAATGATATTGAATATTGATTTAGTATTGGGTGATGTACGAAGTGCATGCTTACAATATGTTAGATTTGTATGATTTGATGATTTTACTGTTTACATCTACGGATGATTCTGATGAGCACAAATAAAAACTTTTCAATACTTTATTCTACGTCTCACTTGAATTCTCCATATGAATTGTCATAAAAATAACAATAAATGTAATAAAGGTGCCTACTGAAATATTGAAAAGTCGTAAAGCTATTTAATAACAAGTTTACGATCCATCAAATAGAGTAATATCAAATGTTGCCAAACTTGAAGGTGGTTTACCTAAATAAATAAAACCCTTCCGTAGATTTTGTTTACTGGAACTACTCGTAATAATAAACTATAGTTAAATGATATTAATATAAAAAAAAATAGTTTTTAAGACATTATAGGTATACACTGTTTATATATATATATATATATTTAATATAAACAAATGAAAATATTACAAATAATTAATTTTAAATAAATTAGTTTTTCGGTAATTGTATGTAAAAGTTACAGTTATTAGTTCTTCGGATTGTATCAATTCGTTCACAAGCGTAACAGTCCTCAATGTTGACATCCAGTACGGCTAACCGCTAAACGATGCAGCCTCCGCAGCTGGTGCTGACACACACCCACAATTGTTTGTTTACATATCCGTATGTATTATTTGTCGAATGTTACGTTTGTTGCTTTGCTTATACATGATACGATTATTTATTAATTGTTGTTTTATAATCAACAAAGTCAATGTAGCCATTGCAATAATAAGAAATTCAAGCAGTATGTGCTGTTTTTCTATTAAGTGATTATATCCATTTAGTAAATATAATTAATCAGGTTATCGAAACTATTTAATAGTCTTCATGGATCTGAGTCATGCATAAATAAACATTTAAAATAATTAAAATAGGGCGTATATTATATCGGTGTGGTAGAAGACTGTTATGTTAGTGTGGCAAAAGTCATAAAAATGAAAAAAAAAATTCAGGTACACAATGAAGACTTTCTCCGAACACCCTCCGAATACTACATAATGAAAGTCATACAACGTACTTCATTATGACATATAATGCTAGTGAAAGCCAATTAGGGAAACTGTCAACTTACAAGAAGACAAGAAAGCTTTAAGAACAGCCAATTAGTCATTCAACGTGTTAATTGGTATCTCATTTACTATAACTAAGTATTTAACAGCTAGTTTATATTGATACGTCATTAAGTTCAAAATGTAATTTAATCTATTAGCATTCCTGTGATATGTTTATTAGACGACCGCATTCCGTCTTTAAAACCACATTTGTTTTTTTCTTACGGAGAAATGTTGCAGGCTTATTATATTTAAATATAGATTAAATTGTAATTTGACAATTTTGAACTAAGGAATCTGAATTAAAATAAAGGTTTTGGTCAATGTTATTGAATTGCACTGCTTATTAGTAGGTTACCAAAAAAAACCGCGTGATCAGGGATTAACACCATCAGATATTCTTCAGTGTCACCATGATCGATTAATGGATGTGATTAAACTGAATCGAGTCTATCTGACCAGTCACTTTTATATTCCACACATCCCGTGATTCGAACACGCCGCAGATTGTCATCACGATACGCTAATAACAGCGGTCGAATACTCACAAATTAATCATGTGTCCGGTAATTTTGTCGGTTAACAGTGAAAATGTATATCCTGTTTTGGGTACCACATTTGTTTCTTGTTTTTCTGATGTAAATTGGGACGTGTGCATATTTCCCTAAAAGTATAATGTTGGCAAAGAAATATACTACATGAAATTCTTCAGCAAATTTATTTTTAAGGTGTAAATGAAAAGATTTAATCAGGGTGCACATTTTAAAAATTGACTGAGTATAAAACACGTACCTGAGCTTCATTTTGTAATGGATCTATCATGTGTTGCATTTTTAAATACGTCATTATTACTAATATCACAAAAAAAGAAAGAAGAATATTGATAAAACCGTTGATCTGTATTTGATCTTTTACTAATTGAAAAGTAATGTAAATCAGTTGGTACTTTAATCATCCACATTTCTGAAGGTGTTTTGAAATTTTAATTTATACTAACTTTCGCCTACATATTAGGTAATTTATAAAAAAAAATAATGTTATAAAATCAGTTTACTTTCCCTATTCCGAAAGTTAGAAGGAACATGTTTGATAAGTACACAAGATATTGATACAAAATATAAACTGCATTAAAGCACCTAACAGCCATAATAAAAGTCTATCAGCGTTTTATTTAATTACATTCAAATTCAAATAATCTTCCAGTGAAAACATTGATATCGACCATGCAGCTTAGTCCTAATAACCGTAATAAACATCAACAGTAACGAGCAATAGGCAGCGATTCGTGCTGATGTTACACTGTTTTTATACACGACCGGTACATGGGAAAGCTTTCTAATTGCCGGAACAATGCTGAACCGGTTATTTGCCGGCGGCATTGTTTTTGTCTGCCGGTTCATTTTACCCCACCTACCCCCGGGCGGGAGATTAATGGAATTTGAATACGCATAGCCTTTGTGCTCAGCTTTACGCGTAATTTAAGAGCACACCGTCCCAGTGAGTCGGCGTTTCGCCCTCAATCTTGAATCGCCCAGGTGCAAGAGCCCTCTTTGACTCTAGTGATAATCACATATTATCCACGTTGCCCGATTTCTCTCGGTTTTTATTTCGCCTCGTCACTGTTTATAGGCCGGCCGATATCATTTTTCATCTTAGCTTTTCTCTTCCATTGCAAAATAATACAGAAATAAACGCGATATTTTCCTAGAAAACAGGAGAGGTTTTCAAAATAGCTGTGTTTATATGTAAAAAATACATTGTCGTATATTTTCAATCGGCTCCCAATTGCTTCGTTCAATAAGCAGTGTGTGTGCCCAGAACACTATCAATCATCGTCCCATGCCTGCCTATACACATACATACCGACAAATAAAATATATTTGTTTTATTGCGGTGCTATTGATTTTGGAAGGAATAAATGATAGCCAGTGGAGATATTGATTTATATATAAACATTAAAAATACATTGCTAGTTTAGCAACCCCAAGATTTGTTATTTATTTTTTGTATGAAAATATATTATATAGAAAGTATAGACTAGAGTTTCCAAATAAATTTTTCATATGTATTTTTGCTCTAATTGTTATAAGATGCTGTGAGCAACCATCTTAAACACGGTAACAGTCGAGTTCGCTTATTGAAAGCAAGTCCATTAGCATAATTGAGTATCTTGTGTTCGGGACACTACACCACCGGATCGAAGACGTCTTTGACGCATTCAAGTAATGAGGGACTGAGTCGCGTCATCAACCCTAATGCATATTCACAATGCTAGTCTAATACATTCAACAGAATTCATCCGGGGCGATTAATTCAGACGGCCCATGTGAGATCGTTTTCCAGCCTTATGATTTTCTACCATAGAGAAGATAACAATAAATCACCTCATTACCCACTGATGGGTGACTGCTCTTTACGAAATACGCAGTTTTATTGAAGTTCCACCCGCGGAGTCGACATTCGTTGGATTGCGAAATTTTCATGAATGAATGTTTGAAATAGACATTGTTCATAAAAATTTTAAATTCCGTAAAACTTCAACTTAATGAACATAATGGTAAAGATTGTACCGTTTCATATGTGAGAACATAAAATAGAATGAAAAAATTAATGTTACAAATGGCACAAATCAAAATTGTGATGAAATTCAAATAAAAAAATAATAAAAGGTCGCAAATTAAATTACGTTTTCGTGATGCAAATGGACAGGGGTATTCAAACATCGTAATAAACAATGTGGCCAATTCATATTTTCAAAATCCTAAATACAATTAGAAGTCGGTATATTCACGAATTCTAACGGTTTGATGTTTGAATAACTTATTGCCATATTTACTTATATAATTAGGAACGCCGAATCTATGCTTAACATTTTTAGATATTATTAAGTCACTTTGAGATAATACGAATGTTATCAATTCATCGTGAATGTAGACTTCTACATTAACAGTATTTAAAAAACTAATATTATATTAAAATAAATTAAACATCCACATTTTCAACGAGGACGAATAAGTGGCAAAATGAAAATAATTATCAAACAATTATCATTTTAATAAGAATAGTGTTTGAGGTAATGTGATAAGATGCAAGAGAAATCTACGGCTGATAACGGTTATTTTTTACAATGAAAAGATACATATTATATGATTATACAATTTTAACTTAACAATATCATATATTTTTTTCCTTTCAAGGGGCTATATATAACCAGAAAAGGAAATTGGTCCAGCCCGAAATGAAACCGAATAAAGTATTAAGTAGAACGTATCGATACAAACCACGCGATGTTCGCATACGTTATATATCCCAATAATTCACTGTTATCAATAAATGAAAATTAAGAAATACGTTCTGACCGGCTGTAACTGACACATTCTCTGAAACAGATCGGTGTAAGCCTGTAAAGGGTCGGCAAACCACCAGACCCTGCATTGACAAACGATTCGGGCCACTTCATTAATTGCGGCCGACTTGTACGACTGCCTCTAAATAACTCACATACGACTGCTTTCAACCTATATCACTTTGTTTTTTATATAAATAAAATAATAATTCTCGATACTAAGACATTTTATTATTTTAGTTGAATGAGTAATGACTGCATAATGTTCTAATCTGGGCCATCGGATGTCAAATGCGCGATAACAAGAGTTTGAATAGGGAAAAAGCACCTGCGTTCCTACTCGCATCGGTCGTAACTAGAGTCGTTACGCATTTCGGCAACGGCCTAATTGATTCCTCGCCCTTTCGACCAGACGGGGCGTCGCATTATTGAGCACAGGTGCCCCTTTTCTCCAATTATTTGCCTCCTCGCGACTGACGATAATATCGCACCACCTCTGATTTAGGACAGTCGAAGGCCTTTCCATTTGTAATTGTATATCGGATATTCTTTTTGTGACGTGACTCTATTAGTAATAAAGATCAAACGCGGCGTTCCATAAAGGAAATGACTTAATTTTCAACGAGACGGAAACATCCATTCTCTCCGCTATTAAATATGTGTGGAAATCGAAGTGGTCTTTCGTGAGGTAAAATATGGAATGTCTTTAGTTAATTTGTATGCATACCGAACTCCAGTTAACTAATTTATCTAAAAGTATTTTTGATGGCAAACGTTAGTACCGTCTGAGGGCAGGGCCAAACTGAGACGTGTCTTCGCTCTTTCAATTACATTAAAAGCTTAATTAGTAATATTAACGAAGTGTCCCAGTTACAGTATGAAACTCTTTGGTAGTTGGTTTCAGTAAATTTTCTCTAGTGACGGAGTCTTCTGGTCAAAGTTGAGACTTCGACGAAATGTTGCTAGTAATTAGTCTAATGAAAGTAACCCTTCTTGCTAATGTTTTAAGATAAATAAATATTGTGGTAGAACTTTTATAGTAGAGAAATCTCAGCGGCATGCAGCATCGTTCTGGCCACGGTCCATTTAACCCACTCGGTTTGCGTACCGCAACACACACCAACTCAAGAAAGCGTTCACGTAAATCTTTTCTTCATATTGCACACACGATTACCCTTTTGCTTTATTCAAATTTTTTCCACTTTAGCATAAATTAAAATATATACTTCTATTATTATTAACTCGATATAAAATTTATATTAAAAACATTTCACTATATACTCTAATATATTTATTTGAACATAACTAAATGTTAATATTAAAGTAATCAATAATAATTTCATAATAAGCAAAAGGTAAAATATACTTCTACAGATTATTACTTCTTAGAACCTGTCAAGTCCATAACTTAACGATTTATAAGAACACAATATTGTAATATGCATGAAGCTTAAACTACTTTTAAACATTTAAGTACAACATTAAATACATTTTTGTTATTACCTTCTAAACTCATTTGATACCTCATTCATTGAAGGTGTAGAAGGAAATATTTTACCACACATTATTGCCTCCCAAAGCCGTCATTATTTTTATTAAGCAAAATTTGATTTACCATTGTGGCAATTTAAACATTTAATAAAAATCAGTTAACTTCTGCAACAGTTACAAATACCTTCAGATACGCTTAGGAACATATGTAGCTTAATAGTTAATAACTAGTACACTATGAAAATAGTTACTTATCTATGACGTATCTATACACTTATTGATAAGGTTTTGTTAGACTATAACATATTATTAAATACACAAAAATGGAAGATTTATAAAGAATTTAATTGCATTGAAATCAAATCATATTTTATTTTATTTACTTGTACGTATATAATGGAAATATATCCCTAACTTATTGACAAATTAACTAATGAAAAAACATAAAAGCATCATTTTTACTAGCCTTACCAACAATTTACTTAATGTAAGTAAGCTTTTTCTATACTACGTTTTATTCCTCTATTCTACGATAAGACATGTTTCGGCTAAAACTGTTACTGCAATTAAAGACTTTAAGACCTAGACAGCATGCTTCATAATTGTCCGTATGAAATGTAACTTGTTGCTCCTTGTGTTTACTAACATACGAGCCGTATGTAAGTCTTAGTTGTCTTTCACTTTACATCTCTTATTTTGGACATTATTAGTGTTTATATATACTTTTTACTACTATTTCCATTATTTTATTTTAATCTTGGATTTTTTCGAACAATACAATCAAAAAAGTGTCATCGAAAAGAGTTACGTCGTAATTTCATTAAATGTTTTTAAAAATCACATTCACCATATTGAAATTCAATAACAAAAAAAAATGCTCTCATAAGAGACTTGAGAGGCGAATGAGCGGTTCGGCTTTAATGCAATGAAGATTGTATTACAACGTTGAAATTTACCTTATTAATTTCATTAAAGCAAAATAATCACGTCGGTTGCCTTGGCTGATCCTTAAAATTATTAATAGGTATATTCTTTCTTGCCTTCAATATTTACAACGATAGAATATGAAATTTGTTAACAAAAATAATAATAATAACTTTAATCCAATAAAACTCTAAGTATATTTTAAATGCAATGGAAAATTTAGGCTCCATTAAAAGCTAGATAGTCATTTTTTTTATACAGAGACTTGATACAGAGATATAAATTTTCTTAGAAATATCACGGAGAAAACTTTTGAAGTCTGTTTATAATATGAACAATATCTTTTATGTTTATATTTAAATTGCCTCATTTTTATTGTGATCAGAAGAAAAAAACTAATAATTAACAATTAATAAAAATTCAATCCAAGCTATTTTAAAATTTTGTACTGTTCTTGTGAAACATGTTATCTGCAATAGTATTACTAAAACTTTAGAAATCTTATTTTTCTTCTTCAATAATACAAATAAGATCTAAGCTTGCATAAATAAAATTATGCATAAACGGCACTTTTGTAATTTCAGCCATTTGTATTAATAATCTTAAAATAATAAATGGTTTATTAAACGAATGGATTATGTTCTGTATCTGGGGCTTTCTGCTTGTCTCATAAATCTAATATTTAGAATATTATCTTGTTCCCTTGGCCAATGTTAATGTAATGAAAAAGACTTTCAGTTTTTTTGTCATGTTTGACCTTATAGTGTATTTTTGAGCAGCAAAATATTGTTATAAAATGGCAATTTCTTTTATTCTGAAAACACAAACAATGACTATTATACTGTGAAAAAGAACAACATTCAATTAAAAAAAATAAGAATTCGGAGTTTTTAAAATATGATAACCAAGTTAGTGGAATGGTTTTCTCGTGACTTTCAAATAAACCTAATTATTGGGACGCGTTAGTACGCACTCTTGATTGCGACTTACCTCTAACCTCGTGACATCCCACTTGTCTCGCAATCTGATCGAACTCCTAAATTATAGCATCTAACTTAGCGCTCTTTAAGCCAAAGATAACTTGCGAGAAGCGCTTCTAAGTAATGAGTACATGTGAGATCTTTGATTAGGTAGATGTAATTAATTATCTTTATCGTTGTATTCTACGTTATATTGCAAAATTAATTTTCTCGAACCACATATTTACAAATATTAAAATTATTCGTGAAAGAATCTACCTCATTATTGTAATGTAGTACGTAATTTGTCATACTATTGGTTAACTTTAGTTGTAAGCGAAAAAGGGCAAAGTTTTCCAATTACCTTTTCAACGCCCCATTCAGAAGAAATTCGGTGCTCTTTGAACAAGCGATTCTATGAAAATAAATCACCAAATAGGTGAGCGCAGGTATACTCAAGAGTAAATATTTGCGTATGTAAACTGAAATTATTCACGAAAAAAACTTTTAATGGCGTCCCCGGAGTTCCCGTCAAACATTTATCAACAAAAGAACGAACGTCCCGCAGGCGATAGAACTTGAAATGTATGGAAATTACCCAGTCACGAGCGGGAGAACAATTCACTAACGGCATAGGCAAATGTTTTTGTCGCAGCTTGTTTCGTCGTATTTAAAGTTCCATAAGCAGTAAGACATGGATTATGGCTCTACGCAAAGCAACTTGTTTAATATACCACCCGCTTGTAAATACTAAATGTTATATTTGACAGAATTATGAACGAACATGTGTCTTATATGTGTCAAATTTTAGTATGACGGTATTCATAGTAAAATTTTATTCACCTTAAAATATTATGTATATTAATTAATAAACTAACTCAGACTGTAAAGTAAATTCTAATCTTAAGATCTTCTATCTGTGACTGGAGAGTAAATATTAAATTATTAACAATTTATGAATAGAGTAAACGTAGCTGTGAAATTTTCTATCTATAGGATCTCGGTACGTAAAGAAGTAGATGGATGGAAGTTAATGTTTATATTGATATTATAACTGTTTAATTTTGAAAATTAACAGCGATGTTAAATAAAATAAATAAGTTTAGAATGAACACGATTCCATTTGCATTTCAATCAGAGTGATATAGCCGGTGGGAAGGAAAATCCACTTCGTCGCCTCACTTAAAGCTTTCAAATATTCCTATAACTTTTGACTCAACGGGAAAAAAAAGCCTATTTGAATTGGAAAGATCGAAGCGTATAAATTTAACGTTACAAAAGCGCGTCAAGATCGTCCAAAAACGCGTCAGGTACTTATTATTTCAACAGAGACAGTGTCTCATCTTCTCCCTTATTCTGTTTGTCTTTTCGATTGTTCCGGTGCATAGACTCCTCCATTACTCGGCACTGAAAGGAAAGTTTTGTATTCAATTTGGTATTATAATTCCTATTTGAAGTCACCACGCACCATTGCGCCGACATCTACTATGTAAATGGGTGCTTCCGGAACTTGGTCGCGTTCACACCAAGAACCTCAAATATTTTTGTCTACAAAACATCTACCGTTTTTAAACTTTCTCATAGACTTTCCTATAAGCCTAAACGTCACAACAGAGTTTGGATATATGAATCAATAATACTCAAAATATCCAGCTCCCGTATCCCATTTATTTATTCAAACAGTTGTAAGTTTCTCGGTTTGTGTAAATATTTCCTCGCACTCGTCTGACGTGAATTTTTATTCATCTGCACGCTGCCCCGGCAGGAGACAAGGCAACATTTCTGAGTTTCTCTTCAATTTAAAATGAAAACTTATCCCCGGGCTGCCATAAAGTCTGCATTTTCTATAGAAATCCACCCGGTTCATGCATTTGATCCTAACCGGTGTCCGAGATGAATCCACCTGGATTTAGAGAGCGTACATTGGCTGAACGCTGCCGGTGAGAGGGACTTGCATCTTATACCGGGACAGGTTTTATTTTACGAGATGTTTTCCACGACCGTTTCGCAGATACTAAAATAATAAGACTTTTACGTCGCCGCGTATTATGTAGCTTTTATGACCCTCCGAGCTCGACTGAAGCGCTGTGTTACGAGGGTTCTTGTGACGAAATAATTAACCCAGTATTATTCGTATTAGAGTCTGCTTCTATCTAACTTAACCTTCTATGCTCCGTGTTTTATTGCTGCAATTTTGTATTGTCATAGAATATTTATAACGTCATTTTGTTAAGATTTTCCCTTAGGGAAGTGGGAGAACGCAAGGTATATTATTCTATGAAATATTAATTCTTTGTTTACGGATATATCTTAAAATATTAATTTTATTTATAAATAACAGGACACTCATATAATTTTGAAGTGTAAACAGCTAAAATGACTGAATGTAAGGCTGAACGTCTATATTCAAGTAAGAGACAAGGGACCGATAACAGATTACCCGCAAACACGTTTTAAATTCATTTCCCAACCCGAGAGCCTATCGCTCCCAGATAAAATGTGGGGGACCTTCGGGGACCACCGGGGAACGGGGACATATTTACTTAGACCCCCGCCCGCGGCCACTTTCCCGTCCAGGTAACATACGAAGTGGCAAAATATTGGGACGAAGGCCTCTTACCTTTCCATTCGGATTTATAGTACTCGATCGCACTCTAGATATTATCACTTTCTATGCTCTGCACTCTTTGCAGTTAAACATTTATTACAGCCTAGTCTTAGAAATAATATAGTTTATGTAATATATATAACAACCGATATTTTCCTTCAGAAAATAATAACCTTATTATAGTGTTATTTGTAGTAATAATATTTCACATCATTAATAATGATGTTAGTCAGTCTACTTCAATGTAAGGATAGATATATGAAGCTCTGTTTTTGTATTCGGTAAAACCGGCCCAGCATTAACCACATAGCCCTTACGAACAACTTGCCCACTAAAGATAACTCCATTAACACGTCACGATGTTTTGACTCCAGCTATTTTGAAACAAGGCCCGAACACTTAATGTAATCCGGTCAAATGCTTTTGTGCAGCTTAAGAAAGTTTTTCACTTTTCACTATTTAATTATACTAATAGCATGTTTTGAAAGTGTAATTAGCTATATTTAAATTCATATTAGGATTTTGTGTCCACTACTAGATTGATATTTTTCCTAAAATACTTTACAAATAAAAATTTTATTAGACTGTTTCTTACATAATCACGCTTAATCTTACACTGAATTTTGAATATATAGTCAATGACAAAAAGAAGATTATAAGAACAGGATAGGATTAAAAATAAAAATAAACAATGAGAACGCTGGTAGTAGATTTATTAGGGCCAAGCTAAGATGAATTAATGGTTATAACGGCCATCAATGGAGTCAGTAATGATCGAAGAAGTCATCACTCCTTACTACATTAACAGAAACAAGAACTGATGATGATTTGTTAAATATAATTGATTGTTGATTGGTGGTTTAGATATCTTAGCATTTCACCCAAGACATGCAGCTTTCATTACGGTGTTTCCTTCATAAAGCAGACATGGACAAACATAAAATTCTACAGATATTTATTTTTATTTCCGGAGCCCATTTTTGTTTCCACTGCGATAAATGGTTGAATAAAACGTAGATATAATTTTTGCATTGGTCGATGTTTGGTATATTATTCATATTACATTATTATGTTGCAAAATTCATAACTTTTTTTGCATCAAATTTCAGCAATACTATAATATAGATATATTTTATTATTTAATAGTGTTGGTAGGATTACATTTCAGTAGTACTATTAATAAGTTCTTTAAATAATCCTAAACTTTCGGAATGGATGATTTCTTAAACATTAACAAAGATCTGAAATAAAAACGAAATTTGCATCTCAAATACTATGTTTTATACATTCGCGTATAGCACATTGTTTCCTTTGTAGAAAGACGTACCAGTTAAGGTGCCTATTCATAAAGTGAATATTTGATGTCGAATCCATTTTGTATTTTGAATAACCTGATTATTTAAGTGTTTTTATCGATTTCGTAAACTGAAAGTATAAATAAAATTAAATTATTATCAAATTTCCCATACACGAATTTGTAGCGCATTGTTTACTTATTTAAAATATTACAAATATCAAGACATATTACTAGTACATGCAGAATGTTGCTTAATAAAAATTCATCCTTCAAACGTAGTACTCAAATACAAATATTGACTTTAATTGTCATCATTTGTAGTTAAGAAATCCAGATCAACATTTTTATGATTAACTTTATACATTTAAACATCGTAAATATGAATATTCAACATAAAAATAGACACAATAATAATAATTTAATCAGGTGCATAAAACGGTGACCGGTTAGACTTTGAAGCTGCAAAGTACAATGAGACTAACATTTTGTATTCCTTTATGTTTTACGATCGGGAGTGGCACATATCACAAACATGCTACAAGTATTCCGTGTTTTATCTGTAACTACTGAAGCATACAATTTTAGGATGCTATATAACAAATCCGTGAATATATCTGAATAATACTCGACCTGCTCTTAACATTACATTGTTGGACTAGATTAAATAATTTTTATATTTATTATGATGTACATTTTGAAGGCTGATAAATTGAAGTGATCTTATATTTTGCTTAACTGATGCTTCACATGTCGATATACTGAATCGGAGACAAGGGCCTTGAAACAACAAGCGGAATCTTGACGTGTACCGAACTGAGCATAACATTCGGTAGGCAGAAAGAAAATATGAAAATGCGCAATATTGCCCAACGAAATTACGATCGCTTTGGATTCCATTCGTCCCATTGAGGGTTGAATTGTTACCTTCCTACATTGCTTTAAAGAATCTATTTGTTTTTTTTTCGCACCGCTTTAAGATATCGATTGTTTCCTTGCCAGATTGACAGTGATACTGTACGTGGGTTCAATCAGACTCCCCTATTTTGAACAATGGCTTCAGTTTTAATAATGTGTTTTCTTTTATTATTCATAACTTCATATAATATGGTCGGGTAACAAAGCTTCATTTTATTAAAATTGTCTTAATATTATGCTGAATATTTAAATAAAAATAGAGTAGTAACATTAAAGTAAGTTGTATAGGAAGTTTCGTTAGAATTGAATATAATTCACAAGACAAACGGCTTTTGAAAGTTTCACATTTTCTCATTAGGTTCAGAAGACTAAGTCTCATGTAAGTCATATCTAGTCTTACTTTGTAACATTAATAATTACGTATTCCGTTATACAATAAGAAGCAGTAATAGTTCGATTGTTAAAGCTTCTTAAAATTTACTGAGCCGATTCCCTACATAACTTGGAGACGAGAAGTATAAGTAACTAAGTACTTACCTTACTAGAGCCCGTAGTCAATCATAAAGGAATATTAAATGAGATCGTGTAATGTTTCACGTTGGATTAAACATAATAAAAGGGGCATAATAGCAGTAATTATACAAAACGTTTTATTTATTAATATGAAACCACAATACGCATTTGTATTTGTTACAAAAAATTTAGACTTTTGTTTCCGTAGCTACGGCTGGTCTGATGTTTAACAATAAATAGCGATCATTACCCGTTTCTTATAGTGACATTAAGCTTTATTGGATGCACTGAGCTAACTCAATCTCCCTCAAACAAAGCGCTTTCAGATTAATCGACAAAGTGTTATTAGATACTTACATTGCCTTAGCTATAGGAAATAAATACCGGGCTATGGTTCTATTATTGTTTACGCTTGAGTTTCTATTCACAGTAGTATCACGTTGAACAAAGTATTTGTATCTTTAAATTATATTTAAATATTTTCACAAAGCTACTTATGTTAATAAAATGCAAATTAGGGATATTTACTTCACTGTCATATTTATTAATTTTTCTCGTATAAGTGAATGCCGCCTCTAAACATAGACCTCGGATTCTCTATTAACCTTATGCTTTTATAACATAACTTTTCCATAATCCGGAAGTTTTAACCATTATAGTAAATAATAGTTGTGCAATGTATTATTGTTATATTTTTCAACCTTATCTTAGGGTAAATGCAAAATATCATTGAAGTTAATTGCTTAGGAACAAATAACAATTAGTTTCTAGTATCGCGATATCGGAAGAGTCAAGTTAGTTTAGGTATCTCAAAGCAATACAAGTTGAAATGGCATGCGACTTGCGTTCAAGCGGTAAACGTCTGATGTCTCTATTCATTACTAAAGTAACCCACCCAGCCCTGGCAACTTAGTTCACACAACTCACTGTTCCTACTTTCCCTATAAAGTAGAGTTGTGACAGCGACTAATGTCTCCTTATATTGTTCTGGGGCTAAGAAGTTTGCGTCTTTAGATGAGAATTGTTAACTTTTACGTAAGGTCTCTAGGCGATTTGTAGTAGCCTATCATTCAATGCTATACAAGATGTTTCTACAGAAACAACAAAACATGTAGCAGAAAATGTTTTCTACTAGAGTTATTAATGATCGGCTCTCTGGCATTCGGCTGGAGCAAAGAGTTTTCGTTAATCGATCTGAAGTATCGATTATGAAGTTTGAGTTGAAATCATCGGGTGCCGGTGGCCGCTTGACAAATACCCGTTATAAGCGTAGAACAAATTGGTGCAATTAATTACCGGCGAAGCTGGCAGCGCTGAGCCAACAAATATTATCAAGATCGTTAGTTTCGACATCTTACTCCGGGATGATATTAGAAGTGGGAGATGAATGTGCGGTGCATGACGTGATAGGACCTATAGCAGCCTTAATGTACCTCATCTAATTTGATTGCAAGCTCAGTTATGACGTCACTTATATGTGAATTGCGTTATACTTGGTTTTGTCATTGTTCCATTTGCATATTCGTCTTTAATCTGTATTTAATACAATAATTATGGTTTACCACATTAATATAACATATTTTGGCTGTGATATAAAAAAAAATATATAATTCTTAATATAAATAATAAAAGTAGGGTGCAATATTTTTAATTTATACCATTAATCCTGTTTATTAAGTAACAATAACAAATTCATGATATTTAATTCAAACATAACACAACGCGTCTTAATCAAATGTATATTGTATCATATAAAAACTTTTAAGTGTGTTTTCAACGGTGGTTATTAAATTAAATCATAATTTATATACGTCACGTTAAATCATAGAGAAAAGTCGTGAAAGAAAGATAAAAGTATATATTATTAGCCTTTAACGACTATGCTTATGAACCAAACGGCACCATATTGTATTCCTTTTATTATACGTTTATTCTTCTGCAAGAACAATGACGTCATAAAGGCAAAGTGATTTTTCACTTTTATCATAGAGGTTCTATAGCTGCGTTCCCCGAGGCAACAAAGTACGATGTCTTCCTGAATATCTGCAATATTATTAGATATTTTTCTACTTAAGAAATGTTTATGTCTAAGGCGGTATTTAATAATATTCTCGCATAAAATGGGTTATAAGTGATTACCTATCAAGGAAACACTAAGAAACAAAAGAAGTTTAAATAAAAGCCGTTTAATTAACTGATGGTCTCGGAACTCGGGGTAACAATATTGGGATTTAATGTTTTGTTCTAAAATACGTATTCCATTGGTATTTAAGCATTATTTTGCGTGTTATTATTACAAGGTCAAAACCTTTGAATATATCGCTAACCCTCATTAATAAAATAAGATACAGCGTACTGTATCAGGTGTATTTCTGTTAAAAAAAATAAAGAATAATTCATTTTTAATAACACTAGTGTAGGTAAACTTTAAGAGTATGATAATTCGGAAACGGAATCGATTAACGCTTTGAATAGATTTAGTGCCGCATAAATATTTCATGTGACATCGATAGTTGGTTATCGGTAGTGTTTACAGCCTTCATAAAAATGGCGTCGAGAGCAATGTTTTTATTGTTATTTTATTATCGTTATCAATTGCTACCTTTCGTCCTTTATAGACAAAAAAAACTACCAAAAAAAGCTTTTGTTCAAAACTAAATCAGAATGATAATTGCAAATAAATAGTTCAACAATAATTCTTCTAATAAGCCTTAATTGTCTTCTAAGAAGTCATTGGATTTAAAATCCTAATTAGATCACCCCAAGTTATTAAGTATTGATTAAAAGTTAGTTTGCGGATTGCGGACCAAAAAGCGTTGAAATTATACCTAAAATAATATTGACTCAAGCAATCTGTAAAATAAGGTTCCCCTACTGAAATACAATAAAATCTTTGCGACCCATCTTTGAGTATTTTCGCGGAACATTTTAATATCACTAATAGATTATACGTATTGATTCTTTACAATGGACTCTGATACTCTTGTTAGATAAAGTACTTATATAACTGTCTTTCTTTATATTAAAAAAAAAATATAGCATATTTCGTATAAAGATTCTAAATAACTTAGTTTTAATTATTACGTAATAATGGTCTGAAAGAGTATGAGAAAGAATTTTAATAATTATCATTACATTTCGAAACACTCATATATAAATTAATCAGTATATGGAGATATTATTCATAATATGAAGAATTAATAGACCAATTAAAATTATTACTTTTTAAATAACAATAAGAAATAAAGCCTGTTAAAGTTCTTGCGACTAACCCTTAACTCTCTCGTTCATTATTACAGCTACGAAAATTGAGACTGAGTTTTTATTAGTTTCAAACTAGTAAAACATAGTTGTATTACAGAATTCTACTCTACAGTTAGCTAAGACTGTCAAACGATGCAGACTAAAGCAATAAACCTTATTTATGTTTATAATGGCAAAAATGTAATTTCAACTGACCATTATCACAGCTATTTTGTAATAAAAAACCAATAAACAGTTGTATATTTCCCGTCAGAAAAGAAACCCGAGCCAAGTCGCCCGCTCTGAGTAAACCTCACCTCACCTTTTATATATATTTTATTTCTCATAATATTCTGATACCAAGGGTTCTTGTATCACATTTATTCAAAAGACATATTGGAGTAACGTTTCAGTATGTTTTCATCGAGTGAATATACCGAATTTTCTTTGGCAAGTAAAACCATTATTGCCGGCATGTAATACATTTTTTCTATTTTAATCTTATACATTATACATACATATATTGTTGTTATTTATGTTTCCTTTGTCCGCGATGTCTCTTAAGCTGTAAAAAATATATGCCTTAAAAGAATGTACTATCCGGCGTGCACATAATTGTTATTAAAATATTTAAAAGTATGATTACTTTGAAGATTTTTGAATTTTATTACCTATGAATTATAGATACTTTACTTGGCCAGTTTTGTTATTTCTACATATTGTGATATGAATAATCTGTTTATATTTTTTTCATTTTCCATCAGCTAAAAAAACACATTTTAAGTCGAAACTGTTCCGATTACATTTCCTATTTTCAGTGAAGAAATATTAAGTTTATTCTATTTTACTGTCTCTATAAAATTACTGCAAGTAATAAGATACAAAGTTGAGTTTTACCTTTGTCTAAAAGAAACAGTTCTTCAAATCTCCTACAAAAGAAATATATTAATCTGTTTAATAAAGACGCTGTTCGTTGTGATTCGAATGTTGACATCATAAATTCAGTTAAAAGGGCAGAAATCGCAAATATTTATACATGATATATTCATACACAAAAAAGTCACTTTCATACTAAGAGAGTTACAATCAAATAAAAATGTGATTTTACTACCAATAGAACGACTACTTAGCGATCTCAGCAACACGTGGTACGCGAAAAAACTATAAATAAACAAAATGTGCTCTGTGAGCAATTTTGTCTGTTTCGTATTGTGAAAAAGCATTAGGAATGACGTGTGGGCTTTATTAAGTGTCTCATGTGACTGATGTCCCAGTGTCGGCAGGTGCGAGCGAGTGATATCCAGCCGCATACAGATTAGCTGAACGAACAGCAACATGCTGACGGGGCATTGTTAACGCTAAATGTGACTGAAACGGCCACTATGGAATTTTGGGTCTTCTTCGGCAACGATCGGGTTATTCAGTGACAGTACTTCTATTTGTTTCTTTATTTAACCTTACCAATAAAGGTTTTTTATTATCTTTGTATAAACCTGCTAGTTTCAAATTGCAATCAGACATAAATCCTAGCATTGACAATTTCATAACCTGAAACCGACATCACTTGGACGATGACAATTTTATTCTCATTTTAAATCCGCAGTTCGTGACTCGTCTACCAACATTTATTTGTACATTTGCTTTATTACGTGGGGTGATTTATGCTCCGGCCCGGTGCGTTTAACTGCTGAGCCCTGTCATTTCCTCGTCTTAAATTGAGATTGATCCGATGATGGGGTGGTTGACAGCATTCGCGTGATGTTAATTTTTGTTTAGTTTTCTTCATAATCTAAGTTAGCTGTGTATACAAGCAATACCCTATATTATGACTCGACATATACAAAGACACGCAAATGCAGGCTATGAAAATATATGAAAATTATACAATTACCAATTAAAGTATAGTATCAGGTGCCTTGATGATTTAATTATTTTTAAATATGGAAGACAGCATATAAAACTTTTTTTTTTTGTTACAGAGAGGCTCAGACGAGCTTCTTTCGCAGAGTGGCGTCACCGTCATGGCGCCCGCCGCTCCACACCATGCTGACAATAATAACCAAGATTCCGCCGCTAAAAAGGTATACCATACAGTATATAATTCAATATTATGTTAGGTGACTAGTGTACGTGTATGTAATATATTTATAGGATAAGACTTCCATTGAGACTTGACGTTATTCAACTGCGAAAAGATATTCTGAATATGTAAGCCGGAAAAATCATTTCTAGTAGGTCTGTAATACCTTCTTTTAGTACAATATTGCAATAAAAAAGTTAATCCAGCTGAAGCATGCCGTTATTGAAAATAAATACATAAACCAACGTGAATCAATATAAAGTATGGATATAAAGTAAAAGGCGCTCGTGAAAGGCTAGCAGGCCATAATGGGACATCCGTAAAGGCCTTAAGGGCAGAATTTTTAATATTCTCTACCCGAAATGTAGATACTGGATTTCTAACTCTGAATTGAAATTGAATTGATTTTAGGAAAACCGTCCCTTATTGATTTTATTCTTTTATTGGTATGTCCCCATTTCTATAATCAGTTTAGTGATATCTATTCCAAGTATTGACGAACCTTACAATATAAAGTAAAATAAAAAATAATCTATTTACATAAGTTTTAACGAAAACACAAAAAATCCTTGAAATGTTTTATTTTTAACCCTTTACCAATACATGTATGAAGTTAGTTGTTATAGTGTTAGCTAGTTTTTAACCTCAAACAAAAAAAGAGTGGTGTTATAAATTCGACGTAGATATCTGTGTGTGTGTGTCTGACCGTCTATCTTTAGCATTATAGCTCTCAAACGAATAGTCCGGTTTTTTCATTTGAAAGTCAATTGCCTGGCAGTGATTCTTAGATATGATGGGTAATAATATTGGACCAGCAGATTAAGCGCATCATCTCTTTTTCAAAATGGTGTAAAATATTTTTGGCCTATAATTTCTCGATTAAGTGTCTCATGCATGCCACTATAATCGTCAAATCACAATTAATTTGACAAGGTTTTTTAAAATATCGTAAAATTTACAAATATTAAAGTACTAAATAAAACAAAGATAAACGTAATCGACAATTTTGTTTCAAGGTTCAGTTAAAGATCATCCAGACAGACTTTATATTTCGTCTAAATTTTAGCTGAAACGTAATAACCTAATAAAAATAAACATTTGTTTTTCCGGTTTTCCATTGCATAGCTTTTTCGAAGTATATTTACATAAACTGTACGCACGCGGCTAGTAAATGTACACTTTGTTTGCCACTGAAAAAACAACACAAGTTTTTGTCCCACTTTGATCAATAAATTCTTTGTGTAAAAAATTTAGATCCAAAACTAAATTACTCAACAAAAACATTTTGCACTTATTTCTGATACACCTATCAATTTATTGTGCAGTAGTGTCATGATTGTATCTTTTATTATACGTTTATTAATTATTTGTATATTTTATTCTAAATTGAAATTTATAAAGCATAGTTTTTAAAATATAATAATTGTGTGAAGTTAATTTTGAAATGTTTATAAATGACACTTTGGCTTCCAGTAATAAAATTTGTTAACCTTAAATTTCCTGAAAAGTAATTTCACGGTAATGGAAAAAAATAAAGAAAACAATATTCACAAAAATAATTATTCATTTAGGCTAAGAAGTCTTGAGAGGATGACAAGGGGACATTACTAATGTATAAGTATTCCGCTCGGGCCATTGTTGTGTTATTGTAAACGGAAAATTGTGAAAATATTTCGCCGCTTGAACTATTTATGTCAGGCTCTTTTATAACAGCTGACATAATGACCGGTGACATGGGAAATAAACTGCCTACGGGAGAAGAAAAATTTCTCGCCGGTGAAACATTTAGGTGTATAAATAACACCGTGTTAAAGATTTATTTGCAACGTTGGGGACATGAAAACAAACACTGTTTAGAGTTTTTTTTTTAATAAATGATACACAACTTAATACTTAATTTATACTTAAGAACACAACGTTTCTTATATAAATAATTCACATACTAGTAAAACAAATAATGCTGTTGGTTAGTTTTGTCCAGTTACTCTTACTTATCGCGCTCAGGAAAGCCTTGCTCAGTAATCTTAATTTCATTGTGATCTCGTTACGCCAGCCCTAATTCATAATTAAATAGAGACGTGTCTCCTGGTCACTTATTTACTTGCTTTTTTTTTGGCGTTGCGATTTCGCCCACTTTGTTTTTCATTGCAAAATTTTGACAGCTTTTATTGCCACACTTTCTTCTTTATCACACTGAATATTTATTTAGAATCCTCAGCAGATACCCCGTTTTAAAGAGTATTTTTCATGTTGCTCTTTTGTGTTACTGGAAAATACATCTTCTTCCGTCAATGCTTACACATATTGTATATTATTCATGAATAGGATGAAATACTCGAAAGTCTTTTAATATTAAATGATTAATAATGAAGTAATTAATAGTCTGTTTAAAAAGACTAACCTTGCTTAATACCTACTTCTTCACTGTTAAAAGAAGTAATTAATTATTTCCAGTATTTTTATTCTATTTCTTTGACGTTACGCCGTGAAAACTGTGAAAACTCAGTGGGGAGGAGATCAATCAAATCAGAGAATGCTGCCAAATGACTACTTAACCAATTTAGACTTGTCACATAAAATTTTATGCATCTTTCACCCACTTTGGTTGCTTTACTTTATTAAAATATATTTCATATTAAATTTAAGATAATAAAATAAGTTTTTTATAACAATGTTATACTTCATATACCTGTACGGAAACTTATTATTTCACACGTATTCGTTAATTATAAATGGAAACACATTAATTAATAATTACTTTTTGACAAGTTAAAAGCTATATAGTCTTAAGTAATTATACATATATTAAGGTTAAAATTTCATATTTAATAAACATAGAGTTTAATTAATTTTACTTTTTATATGTGGAAATGAAATACGTAAATAAATTCCGTATATAAATTAAAGATCTCAACTATTTATGTTTAGAAAAATAGAACGTAAAGCATTTCCTTATGATCAGTTTTAATATTTAAGTGCCTTAACTTCATAACTTAAGGTTTATATTTACTCAGCTCTGGACTACATCCCCAGTATTTTGGCTACGTGCATTCCTAGCTATTTAAAATTTTTAATATAAATAATTCCTTAGCATAGTATGATATTCATGATATAATTATTTCATTTTTCACTTTACTAGCTAGAAGAGACATTTATAGTCCTGTCCCCAAAGAAATATTTCCTCTTATTAATTAATATAGCGCATAAAGAGCCTTTTGAATTTCTTTTCGCATTATGTGAACCAAGAGCAAATTATTAATTATGAGAAAATGCCTTTTTTACCTTTATGTAACCTATTTATTTTCTCTTATTCCATTCAAATACACATATTATGTTTTGTTATAATTAATATAAAGCCAATAGTTGTTCTGAATTTTATCTTAAAGGTAAATAACTAATAATACAAATGTTGCTAAAACTGAAAAGTTTGAAACTGTCCGCGGATCTTGAATTTATTACAACTTAAAAGTTGGTGGACATTTACAAACTAAATAATCTCAAGGCTGCCAATTAAAAGTTTTAAGGGTGAAGTTATTTGATATTCTGATTTTAATAATCATGAAATGAACCGGTATGTTTGTGCAATACCTGCTTCATGCGGTAATAAAATTAACAGCGCATGTTTGTTGATTACTTATAATAAATTTGAAATACAAAAATTTGAGAAATACTTACAAAAGTTAAGGACATAAATGGTCAAATACGGACTCGAGATTCAACCTCTAAAAATATGCCGTTCCTAATAGGTAAGGAAAATATACTCTATGCCTTGAAAAATCTAGTATGTAGGTTAATGTACTTTATGACTTGAAAATAAGAAAAAATACGAAATTTAATGAAAGCGAATCCAACCGTGGATAAGCAATACCATTTTTCATACAATTAGTAGATTTTGGTAATTATTTAGGAATGAATTGGTTATTATTTATGAATCTATAAAATTGAAATAAGTTTTTTTTCTTGTATATATAAAATTTACGAGTAACATGTTACAAAATTCTGAAAGCTATCTAGGTATAACAACTTAACTTGAAGTAGCACAGCAATTTGCCTCGAATGCACTTACGTTAAACCGCTCGTAAAACTTCTGGAATAAGTAAGTACGCGAACTGATGGACTTGACTATTTATAATATTATCTGCTTAAATCATCCAAATATTTACTAAATCCGTTTAAAATTGTAATATAAATTTTACATTTTAAGTATTTATACCAAACATATGTGATATAATTTAAATTTGATCTATTTCAAAATTACTTCAACTTTTTAAAATGTATTATTTAAAACTACCTTCAACCCTAAGGTGTGCGGGGCGGCTTATCCTAAGCAACCCCAACCATTTTCCAAGTCCATTTTGTCAACAACCGTAATATGTGTTCTAATCTTTAATCTGCCTCCCCTAATATATTTGAAAACCGAATGAGGTCATTTTATCCTTTATATTTTATACGACAACCCACTTTCATTAAATATGCATTTGATTTCTCATTTTATCCAAAACAAATTCAATTATTTTACATTAAAGTAAAGATTATTTATGCCTAAAATTTATACAACATTGAAAAATTTGTAAGAAATGAAATTGATAAGGGTCCATGATCCATTGAGGGGCTACAGAGTGAGAAATATTATTTCAGTAAACACGGGCATTCAATCACCAGGAAAATTGACCAATTCTCTAGAATCCTTGTAAGAAATGTGACACAGTACCTTTTTTTCAATTCCAACAACGTAGTTTTAATATTTATGTACAATTGTGAGACAGAGCGAATGATTTAAAGTGTCTGATGTGGAAATCGTACCTCGCAGATTTTCTGACCCACGAAAGTAATGCCCCTTATGTTTTACGTACCAGTTGTTTTGTTTTGTAACAGAAAGTACAGAAAGGTGAACGTACTCCTCCGATTTATTCCTCCTTTTTCAACTGAGTTTGGAAAAATATTTTTTTATTTATTTACTTACGGAGATTTGCTTCTTTTGATGTCGATTGTAAGATTCGTTTTGTTAGGATACAAGATGTCTGTTTATTTTTCTTTTGCTTAGCAGTTTATTAAGTTTGTATTAAATCTTTTGATTAAAGGTGATTTTGTAACCGTAAAGCGTAAAGATTGAATTTATATATAATATTAAGTATTATGGAGAGAAATTAATAATATATTTTTTTAATTTTCAATTTAATATTAACATATCTTTACTAGACTTGTTTTCTAAAGCTAACAATTAGTTGATAATAATATAATCCCTTAGAAACAAAGCGTCTAAAAAGGACCTGCTCTCAAATCCATAATACACAAGTAGTGAATCTCTTTGATAAAGTAGTCAATGACTAACTAACGGTCTGCTCATTTGTCAGACATTTACGCTTCGCCGATAAAAGGAACATAAAGGAATTTTCCTCAGAATCCTTGAAAAACTTGAAGACTCGAGATATTTCTTCTTTAGTGAGTTGTATTTCAACCCAAAAGACCTTTTATATTCCAGTAATTCCGTTATCTAAATATATTTATATAAAAAGTATTACTAAAGTCAACAGAAAGTTTTCTATTCCCATTCAATGATATTCAAGTTCTAATTTTGTAAATCAAATCATTATTAAGGTAAAACAAGCAGGAACGATTATATCCTAAAAAAGACTTCATTGTGTTAAAATAATCCTAGGTCTTGCAATATGTTTCAGAACTTCGGACATATTTTATTATATACTTTCTATAAGTGAAACCACCTGAGAAGTATTTTTTAGCTTTTAATTTTTATTCTACCAATAATTAAACCTATGACAAAATATATATGTTATGTTATTTGTTGATGGAGATTTCATTGAGATTTATAAAAGATGCATTATATATTATATTAGACTGAATTATGTTCCTTTTGGAACTGTGGAAAGTACGCCGTTCAGGTAACTTTTACACTTCAATAGAAAGAAAAGTGTCATATAAAGCTACAATATATCGGAGGCTTCGTTTCGGGTCGACCGTAATCAAAAGGCTCTCCTGGGAACAATAGCGCCCACATCGGGTCGAGACCGATAAGCCTCAACAATTATACTACATCGACTTTTCAATTATCCAACCGACTCCTCTCGCTAACAATACTAACTTTATTTATCTATATTAGAGCGGTCATTTTGTTCGCCACTTAAAAAGGTATACGAACACTAGTCACTTGAAAAAGATGCAGATCTGGCAGGCAAAAAAGCATGTTGTTTCTAAAAATTTTATCTAAAAGTCTAGTACCAATCTCATGCTTGTATATACATTAAAAGTCACCTATAATATATTTAAAACAATAAAAAAATAACAATTTTATTTTCTATTTAATATTTAAATTTAACTGTTAGTAATGCATTGTAAAAATATTAGATTTTCAAAGCTATTTACATCTCTAGTTTAGTTTAAATTACTTTTCTCACCAACCAAACTTTTGGAAAGCGATGGATATCAAGGATGGTTTTAGCTATATATCAAGTAACTTCATTCAAAGGATCAAATCGCAAAAACCAAACAGCGGTTCCAAAACCGTGTACTATAACCACAAACGAGCACCATTGTCAGAGTTCTCTTCACTACTTTTCCGTGTAAAGTTGTCTACATTTTACATTACTTTTCAGGTGAAGCTTGAACAAAATGTCGGCAAACCTTCAAGAGTTATCCACATACGGAATATACCAAATGAGACGACGGAAGCAGAGATCATACAGCTGGGTCTGCCATTTGGGAGGGTTACCAATGTTCTCGTGCTCAAAGGAAAAAATCAGGTAAACACGTCAAATTATATGCAACTTTTCAATCGCTGCAGGTTACATTGTTGTTTGGATTAAAAATAATTACTGAAACACTCAGTTACTTTGTATTTTTTGTTGTGCTCTGTATTCGAGGGTTATTGTTATCCAATATTTAAAGACGTTACAAAGTTATCTTATAAATATTATTATAAAGAAAGATTATAAAGTTAAACACAATTTTTATACTGGTAAGAAATACAATGCGTTCACTCTCTTTCTTTAACATATTTGTTCCACCAAGTACAATATATAATTGCTCTAACTCATTATAATGTTATATTTATTTATCGAATTAAAAATAACGAGAGTCACGTGTTTCTATTTGAAAGTCAAACTTCATATATGTTTTTTGACATCCAATAAAAAGGTATAATTTTAGTATTTACAACAAAAAAAAAAAGAAATAGCTAAAGCTATGCTAAACTTCTCTATGCTATTTTATGACACATAAAGTTATGACTACTATGTTGCTATAAGCACAATCACTATGCATTCAATAAGTCAAATTCAAGTATGCAAAATTAAACAGATAATTTCTAAATTAACTTCTCAATTGAAATTCCTTTTTCATTTATGAAAATAAATACATATAATTAACGAATATTTAAAACTGACATATCCTAAAGTTATGAATTTTTAAAAACTAAAACTAGATTGAAACAAAGAGCCTTAAAACTTTTTATTCAATTAAAACCGCAACCTGAAGTGCTTTAGAAAAAGATAATTCACATAGGAATTAATATGTGAACTCGGTCATGTAACTACAATAGAGGCTACGGAAGCACAACAAGTGGGCGGCGCGGTCTCTGCAAATAGGCCGCTAACCATTGTGGAGTTGTACTTCATACCCGTTTTATATTACCTATAGATCAGTTAAAAACGGAATGTTAACCTAGTTACGACGTTTGTGTTAGTTAGGGAGTTTGTAATTCTTCTGGAGTCACTGTAATGTCTGCTCATTAACATGTTATATTAAATTTTAGTAATAAAGTAAAGAAGATAATGAGATGACCTATAATACTACTATCTCATAAAAAGAATGAAAGATTTTGGATATTATAAACAGTGCTCTGATGTAGTATGATGGATTAGATATATTAGAATAATTCTCGAGAAAGGCGCCTTTCCTTACCAACCACAACTGTAAATACACGTATTAATACTGAAAATGTCTATTAAATCGAGAAATAAAATGAATGTTAATTATTTTTAGCCGAAATGTTTTATTCTTAGTGAGTACTTTTCTAATTTATTAAAAATATTAAAATGAAAGCTGTAAGGATTAATTTTTGATACCATGATAACCAAACGATTCTAGTCCCTTGTAAAAGAATTGAATACCATCAAAATCTGTTAAGTCACAACGGCACAACATTATCAACTGGGAAAATATTAAAGTATAATAATTTCAAACGATAATTTTATGATCAGCTGAAATAAGCAAAAAAAATGCATCTCGATACTATAATTAAATATGAATTTAGTTAAGAAAGATTTTTTGAACTTATAAGCATTTTACGATCTTAAATTGCAGGGCAAGCGTTAAACTCAATCGGTAAAACTTTTACAATATTAAAGTAACTAAGTATTAGTAGACATCAGTAAAGTTTATTCTACTAAAACCGCAAATCTTTAAGTCGACTTGAGTCCAGATAGTCGCGGAAATACCCTCCATTGTTTATCTTGTAAGTTTTTTGTGGTTCTTAGAAATTTCTTATATTTATTTCATGATTTAAACATTTGAATAAAATTATACAATGTTATAATTATTATTTAATTGATTATTCCAATTACATTGTTAGATTTATAGATAAACCTCTTATTTTTATTTTTATCCCAGACATATTTTTTTTACATAGAGACATTAGAGCATTTTACGGTATTATGAAATATTTTAACTCGCAGAAATAAGAAAGAAATAATTACATGAACTACTGAAATTTTAAACATCTAAAGAAAGTTCGTTTTGGCATACACAATAATGAGAAAGCAATTGTTATATTGCTAAAAATTCGCTTGTTAAATGTTAGCAAAAATAAAGTTATAGAACAAAAAAAAATATAAAGATGGCATGGTAAAATTTTCTTATAATATCCCATAAAATATATCTTTAAACGGTCAAAGATACGGTCGTGTTGTAATAAATTACGATTATGGTAACTAATTAATACTTTTTACATAGTATTTACGGAAGAGGGGAAATTATAATGAATTATCTCTGTGGCGAAATTCCATCAAAATTCTACTTAGCACATTTCAAGGGATGGCGACGTGAAAATAAATTTCAATTTCAGTTGCGAATATCTCGTCCGAAGGGCATGTTAAATAATATTTTTTTTTCGATTATCTTTTTGTACAGCGGTGTCAAAATTTTATATAATAGAATTTTGTTTGTTTATATTACTAAAATAAAAATTATGAGAAAATATCTACTAAGTTGGGCTTAAAACAAAAAAAGTTTTTACTTTGTTTATAACAAACCGGTATAATTTCTAACCGTCTTGCCTAAGTTTAGTTGCGATTAGTCTACTAAACATAAGCTAATGTAGAATTGTTATATTTGCATTCTAGACACAAGTAAAAGAATCAAATACATCGGTTATTGAAAAGGGAAAAATACTCTGTCACAATATTATTTCATAATAAATTCACACCAGCACCCAGTTTCCATAGATATGTAGACTTACATATGTACATATATTTTGAATGAAACATAACAATCGAATAGTAAAATTGTAAAAAAAATATATGACCTTTAGATAAATTTCAAACAGTTTGATTCAGTTATATTAAGGATGCAATTTTTGTATATTTTATTATAGAAAACGTCTCGAATTATTTTAATTGTACATGCTAATAAACTGACCATGTTATATATAATTCTGAATTTCGCTCTAATATATAACAAGTGAAAGTCTCCTCAAATATTTAATTCTGTTTAGAGATACGTGTAATGGTTGCTTACAAATTAAAAATACTTTAGTTTACAACGGAAAATGAAATGGTAAAGGAAATCTCATTACGTTCAAGCAGTAGGGCAGACAGGGGCACAATTTTATCCCATCTAATAAATAGCGCCTATGACATCCACCTTGTATACATACGTATATATCGTGGCGTGAAGAACAACAATCTTTCTTCTAGCATGAGAAGCAATCCCTTTTTTATGAACGGTCCGATCTTGCTTTTTGTTATGAAATTTTCCGTATCTTTTCATTTCTGTCTCCGGGGTGCAGGCACAATGAAATTTAAATGTGCTTTTACTTAAATTTAATATTTTAAGGTTGCAATATTTTCGCTTAAAATTTCATACTCTAGGTTAAATTTAAAATTTAACGCCTTAGTCGAAGCTAGGATAAGTCTTAAAATTTAATTTAAATCTCTAAGCTTAATAATATTAAAGAATCTTTACATGCAAAAAAAAGAGAAATTACTATAACCTTCTATATGTACAAAACAATAACTTAATGAATAGATTCTGTTTCCTTGTAACTAATCAAAATAAAACACTCTAAAGTTGAACTGGCTTTCGATCCTTTGATGGACTCTAAGAGAATGATGAAAAGTATCGCTGTTGATGGTAACCGTAGCACTGAGAGTCCAGTTACAAAGGCGGCATTTGTCGAGAGGTGGGCAAACATTGATGTGAGTGGGTGCGGACAATCGCTTCCACTCTCGGTGATTAAAACGAAGAGCCGTTGACACTATTTCACGATCGAGCCCCGTGTGCCAGTCCATGTTTTCATTAATTTGTGAGCTTTCACTCACATTCTATCTGATTTATGAAACAATAACATTAAAGTTTTTATTTCATGAAAACTATGATGGAGGTATTTGTTTTAAATTATTCTTTTATTACTGTATATTTAGTCATTACCCAAATTATTATTTAGTAATTTGATCTTGAATTTGAAAAAGTAAGTGTATTTCAGAAATAATCACTGAAGAGGTTTTTTTTCATAATTATCGATTACAGCATGGAGTGTATCCAGTAGTTTGTTTAAATTCCACTTCCACTCGCTGTTCACAAGGTATTTGTTTTTTAATTAGCTACAGACAAATTCTATTTAATTTGCGGCTTCCTACACAGGCCTGCGCCGGTGTATTTTGTACGCCGGTCGGCCATGTTAAAATGCCAAAAGCAGGATTCTGCGGTGGTGAATTGCGCGCACATAGAATACGATGCACGCAAGTAAAATGTTCTCTCTAAAATCATAGTGGAAATCATAACGCATTTAGGGCACGATGCTGGGCATATGCGGATCAGTCCTCTTGTTTGGTTTATATATAGTAGTATTTCAGAGCCGATTAATTGCAGAGCATGGTGCTACCAACACAAAACCTCGTTAACGGTCCCGTAACGATAATATTCTGAAGCGATGTATTCATTCAGTGAATTATAGTCGAAATACCTGGTAGCAAAATTATAAGGCGCTTATGTTGCACGTTCAAACATTACCGTATGCAATAGCGGGTCATTAAAGCATATGTTATGGCTCTTCAAAACAAAATTATCAAATATAAAAAACAATAAAATTAGCAATAAATAGTATCACAAAAACCGTATTAAACAGCGTAATAAAAGTCTAGTATAATGTATATGGTTTCGACATACGCGTTCCGGGACCGCTCAACACGTCATCTTCTTCCCAGATATTTTACTCTCAACGTCGGGTATTCGATTAGATCAGGCGATATTTGTAATGGACCCACACTAGGTCTCAATTTATGTCTCCCTTTTACGTTCGCCACAGTTCATCATGATAAATATTTTGAAATGTTCTCTTAGATTGTGTTTATAAAGCTTGATTTTTTTTTTAGATTATCAAAAAATATTTCCCAATAACATATTAGATAATTATGAAATTACAATATTACCCAAAACATAGAATATTGTCTTGTGCTACATATCTATCTTAATAAAATAAAATCAAGACCCCCTACAATTATTTTCTATGAAATGTCATGTATTTTTTACTGCTTTAGGCATTCCTGGAAATGGCGGAAGAAATATCTGCTGTAGCCATGGTGGCATACTTCGGTGGCTGCGTGGCTCAACTTCGTGGGCGTGCTGTCTACGTGCAGTTCTCTAACCATAAGGAACTAAAAACAGACCAGACTCACAGCAACGCGGTACGATTAACATAAGTTCTATTCTTTATTTCCAGTAATTATAAGACATACAGATTATAACACAATGTATTGTTATGTACTCTATCGGACGATTAAATCCTGTCACGTCATTATCACAAATTGCCTGACGATAGTTTAATTAGGTACGCCTCGACTAAGAGGAATTATGTGGTATTAGATGGCGCATTAAATACTCGTACGCGGTACCGATTGTGAAATTTAAACCCCGGTCTGCGGTGCAATTGAACTATTAGTATAATCTTTGTAGGGGATATGAGAGGCCCACAATTAAGATTACTGTATTCAATAAACCCGCATACCGCTTTAGCTTTGTAAGTTTCGTTGTTCGAATCTGCTTGAGCTAACTGCTACTATTATCTATAGATGCCATTTGGGATTAGCTCAGATATAGTATGAAGTATTAATTTGTGATTAGGTGACAATTAAGCCCTTCAGAATTTTAAATATTAGAATTAAAGAGCCACATTTGATAAAATAGACTAAAATTAAACTAAAATATTTAACTCCTAGTAATATTCTTGAGGCATATTTTCTTTAAAAATGTTATTAGGTACTTACCAATACATGAATACAAAAAAATTCTCGTACCCTAAAATATAATCATACTAATTAATAGATTACGTTTACTTTTGACTAGTTTTCCTATATAAAATATAATTTTCATACAGTGAGAGAGTAAAATTTACGTCCATTTTCTATTTTACAGCCCTGGATGAGGTAAATTCTTAAGTGCTTTGGGTTTTTACACTCTCAGTTATATCATTCTTTAAAATATTTTTTTGTAAATTTCCTTTAAATTTTATAAAATACCCAAGAGTTAGCTATGCTCGAATTGAATTGTTATCTAAATGAACTTAAAATATTCGGAAGAATATAAAAATCTGAACTCTCATAAATTTCTTTTAGGATACTACAGATGACAATCATTAAATATTAAGTCTCTCCATACAAAGGAAAACTTCGTTTAATGACTTTAAGTTTTATACGATATAGAGAGATAATATATGAATTAAATATTTTTATTATAGATATGTAAACGTAAAGTAAATAATAAATAAATACTTGGCTATTAAATAAAATGTCGCTTATTGGAAACGCCATATCTATTATATTTATATGTTATTAAAAATGGGCTTTTATCAAAATGGTTATGCAAAACAGCCAAAGGAAAACAATTCGTGTGACATACAATGAATATACATGAACCGCATGCTGAGTAACTATGATAGTCTTTGAACATCAATACACTTAGAGTTAAAATAAAATATTATTTGCTTAGATTATTGTTATTTCAAATTTATACAGAATATTCGGGAATTTAAATATGATGTGATATTAACCTTTCAACTATCTATCATATTTTCCTTTACTGGTATCTTTCCCGCTGGAGTAATTTTTGTTAAATTATTGGTGGCTCTACTTTTTTCGCATGAGCGTATATGTACATATATCAAAGGATTATATGTAGGTTTCTGTGCTATATATCGCAGATCTTAAACAGTATTAATCCCGTCAATAATGTTTTCGTCTTTCAATCGCATATTTTTTTGGGAGAGTAAATTGAGAATCTGAGGAAAAGTTCCAAAATTAATCACCATTAATCTTTGGCAACTTTCATGATGTGTACAAATTTTTATAATAAAATCTTATGTACACGATTTCGACGCTGTTAATGTCGGTCTATGGCACCAGATCTAACTAAACTTAGGAATAATATCATTATATTAATAATTATGCACAAGTTATAATTATAATCTCATTGTTTATTAATCAATAGTATAATAGTTGTTTGATCGGATTGTCAACAATGCAAACAAGCCTCTTGGTAAACACAATGGCTAATTAATGTGATGATTAAACTGAAAATGGATACAACTAGGTGTCTATTATCTATTTGCTTTAATCTGTTACGCTCTTTGAGAAGTTTCCCTTCACATATTTGTCATTTAATTACTAAGAACAAACTTGTAAACACACAATCTATTAACCATTGTTTAATATTGTCGTAGGATATTACGGAGCAATTTTTTCAACAAATAAGTTATAAATTGAAGACAGCCTACACTTGATAATTATTTCTTATAGTTATTAATTTATTTTTTGGCTAAAATGACACTTGGGTCAATTTTATGCTATAAATTTAATACGGTCATAACGAATATTTTTGATATATTATATCTAACATATTTTGGGGATATTTTGACATTTCTTTGTCAGTCCTATTTCCTTCTTCAGTACTGAGAAGCGTACTTCATAATGATGTGACTAAGGCCCCGAGGCAACGTCTCTTTAACGATATCAAGGACTTATTTTTCGTGACGATTTCAAAGACCGATCTTTTATTATTATTTCACTTTTGACGTGTTCGCTAATAGGATTCCATCTTTTCTTAAACATTCTGGATATTTATATTTATTGATTATTTAATAAATTAGTCTCGTCAAATATTGACATGACGTAAAATTCATAGAAATATATTAAAAATGGATAAGCATACTATCAATGCATCAACTCAAATGTCTTAGTACCACAGCCTACAACAACAATATTATAGCCTGTATATTAAAAATTGTAACAAGAGAATATTTATACTTGTTTTTTATTCCAAAGTGTATATTATATCTTATTGTACTAGAAATAAAAGTACATATGTAAACTCGCATCTTATAATCATGTTAATACAAAAGATTGTATTTTTATTGGATTAAGTAAAGATACTCGTAGTAAAATCCATTGAAATCTTAAAAAATAATATTAGAAAAAAATTGTGATGCTGCACAAATCAATACCTTTTTAAGCAAATTCAAGTTGCCAAGTACAAGGAAAAATGATGGTAAAAATATACGAATATTTTTCAACCCTTTGTTGGTTAGGACCCAACTTAATTTACCTATGAAATTTGTTCTATCCTGCATATATCCTTACTTGTGCTAAATATTATAATAGAAAGTCTTAACGTAATTACTATTAACCTAGATTTTCTTATGTCCGTCAATTTGGTATGTAGTAGAAATTAATTTATACGATTAAAGGACGTTAAACAATTAAAATTCTATGCATTACAAAAAAAAAAAAACGAATAAACTAGACACAAGGAACCCTCAATTCACACATCTAACTTACACTAGGTTTTATTTATCCCAGCAGTTACAGCTGTCTTGTTTTAAAACTATCGTTTTAATATCATTTGTTGAAAAGAATGCTTTGAAAGAATGTATGGAATGTAAGTCTTTGACCAATCAGGCGATGCAAAAGGTATTGTGGTTGCTGAATAGAAGTCTTCGATGGCGGAAGGAGTTATTTTGTCGCTCGACGTAGACCGTCTGCCAGCGGTCGCTGAAAGATTGCCCTTCCTTCGAATAAGACCTTTTAAATAACTCAAGAGTTTGCCAATGCGCTTTCAATGACCTATTGGAAAATATTTTCAAGAAATCGGGATTTCAATTATTCGTGGCACACTTTTATAACACAATCCTTTGTGACTCCATTTGAATTTGTTTTCTATGGGAAATCTTTCTAATCATTCATATCTTTTTTATCAGATAAACGATTTACTTTGATCTCTATCAATATTTAAGATTTATTTCCATTTATACATCTTACAAGTAATTGTTTTTTCAATATAACTATAAACAAATAGCACATTAATGGATTGTGTTAATTAAGACCAAAAACCTTAGTTAAAATTGAATGACCGTTTTATATATAGAACAGTAAAGGAGGTGAAAGTCGACATGAATTTGTAGAGGATCCTTTGTCGTCGACGGCAAGCTTACCATGACATGGTTAAAGCCTTATTTTTGTCTGGCCTGCACGCTTGTCAGCTTGTCGTCGGGCACAAAGCCATGTGAAAATATAGGATCAAAGAGTGGCCGGTTTGTGCGATCATGACGTCCTTCCTCAGCGCACGTTTCATTTGCTCTAACCTTTTATGTTGCGTTCATAACGTTCAACACTTCATGTTTAAATCGAAGGACATGTAATTTTCAAGTTTTACGGGTCTTTTTCACGTTAAATTCCTTTGTGTAGCACTATTTTTCTTCGAATTTCCATATCGCTTTCGGGTTCTCTACACGTGCAATTCACTTGTCGATGAAGATTAAACATTTTAGATTTTTATTACCCTTTCAGTGTCAATTTTACTTTTAATAGGTGTTTCAGAATTTTTTGAAATGATATTACTCAACAGATCTTTATTTATGAGAAAAATATTTTATATTTATCTAGTTTAAAAGTTATAAATCAAAAGTAATACTATCTAAATAATATTTTGAAACATATTTGATTTAACTATTTGAATTCATGTTTTAATAAAAAATCCAGAAATTTTAGATTTGAGCAGAATTCCAACCAGCGACCTCTGGAATATCTTGTTTACACTACTTTACAAATTAAGACATTGTGCCTTGACTCGATTCGATGAATTAAGCCCTCAACATATTTAATCGTCGTATTGAGATGAAGGTGCTATATAGATTTTTATAAAAATCATAACCAATGTTTTGTAATAACCACCACCACCACCACCAAAATTTAATTTAGTCTTAAGTAACTAATGTAACTAATTTTGAAATAGATTGCACTGCTTTCGAACTCACATTTGATGGTTTCTTATTACAATATAAATAATTTTGTATCAATCGGCTGTTTCGCATAACCTAACAATATAAATTGTCACATGAAGAAGTCAAGAAGATTTGTATCTTAGGCAGTATTACTCCTTCCAAATATAAGAGGTTTATTTTATTTTGACATTACGCGTAGCGGCCATTCTCGACCCTTATTTTCTAACAAAGTAGTGGATTTCTCGACGATACAAAATAAGTTTATGGCGTCCCTTTGTCTGAGGCGGTCAATGTTATCTCATAGTCGTGGAACACTCCAAGGTGTGCGAGAGATAACTTGTATTGCGTTCTTTTGTTGTCCGACTTATGAGAAACAAGTGGACATATTTATTTTTTTACGTAACTCTAATGTATCTTACTAGGTGTAATAATTTTGGATTTCGTCTGTGATTTTCATCTTATTCAGGATTTGTTAGCAATGGTTATTTTCTTGACCAGTAAATGATACCATTTTTTTTACAATAACAAGTTGTTTGAGTGAAGTTATATTTGTTTCTTCATTACAAATAATTATTTAAGATAGTCTGTAAAGAAATTCTAACCAATACTTGGTCATACATGCAGTCGGCGTCAGCACAAGCGGCACTTCAAGCTGCTCAAGCCATATCTAACAGCGCTGGTGCAGCCCTTGTAGCTGGCGCGGGCGCAGCACTACAACCAGCCAACGGAGGAACCGAAATACAAGTTTGTATTAAATACAGTATATAGCAAGAAGAATACTATCGAGAAAAATATTTTTATATATATATTTTACTTAATATCAGACTTTTGAAACTTAGAATATATTAAATCTTGAGACAAATTTTATTTATCATCATCTTTACTAAAATAATTACCTAAAATCATATCTCCTTTCGAGATTTACCACAAAGTTATAACAACCCTCCGTAATGGTAAAAGTTGAAAACAATTTTCCTGTTCCTATACAAGTACATGGGCACGTATGATTTAGTTTCTTAATAACATATATCAAGATAATAGCCGGCGTACAGTCGAGGTATTAAATCGTACATTAATGTTACCTAAGGGTGACGTAAGGTAAAGAAGATTATCTATTTAGTATTAAACCGAAAAGCTGATTATAGAGACCATCTTAAATATTACAAGCTCGTCCTCTAAATCAGATTTTCAGTTCACTGTCAATTTCTGCTGCATATATTTATGTGGACCGCATACAAAAAGTGTGTGTAACATTTAAATTAATTATTAAAACTCCACTCCAAAGAAGTTGACCGCCAGGTGCTAATTGACATATTATTAAGACTTACTTTGTACCGCGCTCTTAAAAGTTGCGAAGACACTTTAGTTTTAAATTTTTCACACTAAGAGTGTTTCTTGTGTGTAGTAAATTTCCATCATATTTCTAAAACAAAATAGGGTTTTAGAATATACATCTTTATTATTTTTAAAATTTCACCGTGTGATTCGTTAATTACATTATTTCTTGACTTTTTTTGTAAGTAAATTAAATTTGGTAATTATATTAAATTCCAGACATAATTTCTCGAATGTAATAAATTGTTATAAATATTAACTTATGTTTAACAGTGTGACCTGCAGGGTGGCCCCAACACTGTCCTGCGCGTTATAATAGAACATATGCTGTATCCGATAGTACTTGATGTACTTTACTCGATCTTCCAGCGATACGGAAAGGTGCTCAAAATTGTCACGTTCACTAAAAACAGTAAGTACACATTTATTAGTATCATATTCATGTAATAATGCTTTTGCTTAAGAGAAGTATTACACGCAGTATAAATAACCTACGTAAACAGTATACATTATGGCATAGTCACAACTAACACTTGAAATTATACATTTTGAAAAACACCAGTGATATAATCTATTAGACATAAGGTCTCATTTGTTATACTAATTTTGAAATCTAATTACGTTTTAATCCTTTTATCGCGTTACCATGTATTTGTCCCGAGAGAGTAACAGTGAGTAAAACACCTATTAATAATCGAATAGAGGCCGGTATTAAAATTAAATTTAAGCCGCGGTTGTTCTAGTGATAGATTTACCAAACATAAAGCAAATCTAAAATCCAAGGGCGCAATCCGTTTAAAATTTAAATCATACCCTCATGCATATCCTAAATAAATCCGACACAGCCTGCCAGGTTTGTAGGTACATATTTGATAAGCTTTGCCCACAGCGATGTAACCCACCCTGTACTGCTCGCTTTCTGCTAATTATAAACTTCGTTAATACCTAATCGGGGTTTAAACTTCCGAAAATCTTACACTATACTTATATACGAGTTTCAGTATCAGTTGTTGTCTAAATATATTTTAAAATAGCTAAATACTTATATTATTATGTACAATATGTAGTAATAAATAAATGCTTTGAATGGAATGTGTACATAACATTAAAAAAATCCAACGACACTAAATTGCTAAGAAATGTGTAAATGAAATGTTATTATATATACGGATCTTTACAAACAACTTTCCTCCCGTAACAGTTTTTATCGTAAAATAATATGAAAAACCGAAAACTCTTGCACTTCGGTCCGTTCCGTTCCGTTTCCATCTAATTTATTTAATTTTAAGTAAACTAGCTCTCATAATTCGTCAGTATCTCGACAGAGCTTAGTTAATGCAGTGATTCCAATTTCCGAACGACCCTTGCAATGTTACCAAACCGTTTCTTTTTACCGCATTTGTCATTGTCCAATTGTAAAAGCTTTTGTCTACGCCAGTTCACCGTTTAGTTGTTGTCCCACTCGGTTTTAAGCATTTTTATAAATGCAGTGCTATTATTTAGTTATTTTTTACATTCTACTTGTCAAACTCGTCCATTACTTCCAAATTGCGTTTTAGTTTTAAATAAGATTTTAATACAATAAACTATATTTTTATATTTATATACATGTATGCATTACTATATGACAAATTTTGAACTTGGAGCGTTAGTCCCAAGATTGCATTTCCATCACGACAGACAAATTCGCCGAATTTGCCCTATACAAATCCGAATTGTTACCTACCAACCGTAGTAGATCGTAGATCCGAAACGTATAAATCCCTACTTCAATTATCCTGTCTCGTGGGGAGCAAATAAAGCACATATTTCGTATACAATTCACTATCAATACTATACAAAACGTTACGCGCCCGACGGAGTTAAATAACATATAATGCCTCGGTGGGTAATTTTTAATGTTTGTATTTTCTTCTGTTCTTTATTACATTAAGCAACATTGTTATATTATTTTCGTTGACATTTTGATATTTCGCGTAATGCGAGATCACATTAGCAAAGACAGGGGAATCCAAAGTCAGTATTGTGTTTCAAATTTTTTTTATGTAAAACTCATCGCAAAGTATCCTAAACGTAATTTTAACATTAAAAATACATATTTCTAACGTGAAAAAGACTTTGCTGAATAAAGAAATTCTTTGAAAAATAGATGAATATTTTTCTTTATGTTTGAACTTTGAACTTTGTTACGTATTCAATGATAACTAATTGTTTAAATTAATACACAATATACAACAGGTCATAACAATTCTATAGAAGCTCATTAAATTTATAATCCAATGTTACGGCTAGCTTTATTAGAAATTTTAAATTTATTATTAATTGAATGTTTCTTATGATTTGCATAAGTCAGTGTTTATCCGATCTTATATTTTCTCATTCAGGATGGCCACCGAAAATGCTTTATAACTTCAACCACTTAGAAGTTGTTACCAATTTAGGATTCATGTTGTTTCTCCTTGTTATTTTCGTAAGTTTATCGAGTTTATCTAATGAATATTCCCTAACTTTTTATTATATTACTAATAATAAAGGGGACGGAGTTGTAAATTGTTCTAGGAGTTTGATGAAGGATTTGTGGTCTTACAATGTTATTTTTAATGTTTTTTTTTAATAAAAAATCCATTTTTTAAACTAAAAATTAAGACATTTTACAAATTAATTGTAAAATAAATTGTTTAATAATGGATTACCTACAGACACGA